>NW_028116493.1:0-136150 GCF_964273445.1 Streptopelia decaocto | reverse complement strand
CAGCGGGATTTCCAAAATGTTGAAAGGAACTCGAAACATGTCAACCTTGGTTTTGAGAATCTCTCCCGGAGTTTGAGAGATTTGGACGTGAAAATCTTGTCGGGTTTGGGAACCCTTCGCGAGAATGTCCAAAGTTTCAGCGGGATTTCCAAATGTTGAAAGGAACTCGAAACATGTCAACCTTGGTTTTGAGAATCTCTCCCGGAGTTTGAGAGATTTGGACGTGAAAGGGTACCAGACCTTGGTTTTGAGAATCTCTCCCGGAGTTTGAGAGATTTGGACGTGAAAGGGTACCAGTCTTGTCGGGGATTGGGAACCCTTCGCGAGAATGTCCAAAGTTTCAGCGGGATTTCCAAAATGTTGAAAGGAACTCGAAACATGTCAACCTTGGTTTTGAGAATCTCTCCCGGAGTTTGAGAGATTTGGACGTGAAAGGGTACCAGTCTTGTCGGGATTGGGAACCCTTCGCGAGAATGTCCAAAGTTTCAGCGGGATTTCCAAAATGTTGAAAGGAACTCGAAACATGTCAACCTTGGTTTTGAGAATCTCTCCCGGAGTTTGAGAGATTTGGACGTGAAAGGGTACCAGTCTTGTCGGGGATTGGGAACCCTTCGCGAGAATGTCCAAAGTTTCAGCGGGATTTCCAAAATGTTGAAAGGAACTCGAAACATGTCAACCTTGGTTTTGAGAATCTCTCCCGGAGTTTGAGAGATTTGGACGTGAAAGGGTACCAGTCTTGTCGGGGATTGGGAACCCTTCGCGAGAATGTCCAAAGTTTCAGCGGGATTTCCAAAATGTTGAAAGGAACTCGAAACATGTCAACCTTGGTTTTGAGAATCTCTCCCGGAGTTTGAGAGATTTGGACGTGAAAGGGTACCAGTCTTGTCGGGGATTGGGAACCCTTCGCGAGAATGTCCAAAGTTTCAGCGGGATTTCCAAAATGTTGAAAGGAACTCGAAACATGTCAACCTTGGCTTTGAGAATCTCTCCCGGAGTTTGAGAGATTTGGACGTGAAAGGGTACCAGTCTTGTCGGGGATTGGGAACCCTTCGCGAGAATGTCCAAAGTTTCAGCGGGATTTCCAAAATGTTGAAAGGAACTCGAAACATGTCAACCTTGGTTTTGAGAATCTCTCCCGGAGTTTGAGAGATAAAGTCAGCGGGATTCCAAAATGTTGAAAGGAACTCGAAACATGTCAACCTTGGTTTTGAGAATCTCTCCCGGAGTTTGAGAGATTTGGACGTGAAAGGGTACCAGTCTTGTCGGGGATTGGGAACCCTTCGCGAGAATGTCCAAAGTTTCAGCGGGATTTCCAAAATGTTGAAAGGAACTCGAAACATGTCAACCTTGGTTTTGAGAATCTCTCCCGGAGTTTGAGAGATTTGGACGTGAAAGGGTACCAATCTTGTTGGGCATTGGGAACCCTTCGCGAGAATGTCCAAAGTTTCAGCGGGATTTGCAAAATGTTGAAAGGAACTCGAAACATGTCAACCTTGGTTTTGAGAATCTCTCCCGGAGTTTGAGAGATTTGGACATGAAAGGGTACCAGTCTTGTCGGGGATTGGGAACCCTTTGCGAGAATGTCCAAAGTTTCAGCGGGATTTCCAAAATGTTGAAAGGAACTCGAACCATGTCAACCTTGGTTTTGAGAATCTCTCCCGGAGTTTGAGAGATTTGGACGTGAAAGGGTACCAGTCTTGTCGGGGATTGGGAACCCTTTGCGAGAATGTCCAAAGTTTCAGCGGGATTTCCAAAATGTTGAAAGGAACTCGAACCATGTCAACCTTGGTTTTGAGAATCTCTCCCGGAGTTTGAGAGATTTGGACGTGAAAGGGTACCAGTCTTGTCGGGGATTGGGAACCCTTCGCGAGAATGTCCAAAGTTTCAGCGGGATTTCCAAAATGTTGAAAGGAACTCGAAACATGTCAACCTTGGTTTTGAGAATCTCTCCCGGAGTTTGAGAGATTTGGACGTGAAAGGGTACCAATCTTGTCGGGTTTGGGAACCCTTCGCGATCCCGGAGTTTGAGAGATTTGGACGTGAAAGGGTACCAGTCTTGTCGGGGATTGGGAACCCTTCGCGAGAATGTCCAAAGTTTCAGCGGGATTTCCAAAATGTTGAAAGGAACTCGAAACATGTCAACCTTGGTTTTGAGAATCTCTCCCGGAGTTTGAGAGATTTGGACGTGGAGAATTTCAGCGGGATTTCCAAAATGTTGAAAGGAACTCGAAACATGTCAACCTTGGCTTTGAGAATCTCTCCGGAGATAACCCTTCGCGAGAATGTCCAAAGTTTCAGCGGGATTTCCAAAATGTTGAAAGGAACTCGAAACATGTCAACCTTGGTTTTGAGAATCTCTCCCGGAGTTTGAGAGATCTGGACGTGAAAGGGTACCAACCTTGTCAAGGATTGGGAACCCTTCGCGAGAATGTCCAAAGTTTCAGCGGGATTTCCAAAATGTTGAAAGGAACTCGAAACATGTCAACCTTGGTTTTGAGAATCTCTCCCGGAGTTTGAGAGATTTGGACGTGAAAGGGTACCAGTCTTGTCGGGGATTGGGAACCCTTCGCGAGAATGTCCAAAGTTTCAGCGGGATTTCCAAAATGTTGAAAGGAACTCGAAACATGTCAACCTTGGTTTTGAGAATCTCTCCCGGAGTTTGAGAGATTTGGACGTGAAAGGGTACCAATCTTGTTGGGCATTGGGAACCCTTCGCGAGAATGTCCAAAGTTTCAGCGGGATTTGCAAAATGTTGAAAGGAACTCGAAACATGTCAACCTTGGTTTTGAGAATCTCTCCCGGAGTTTGAGAGATTTGGACGTGAAAGGGTACCAGTCTTGTCGGGGATTGGGAACCCTTTGCGAGAATGTCCAAAGTTTCAGCGGGATTTCCAAAATGTTGAAAGGAACTCGAACCATGTCAACCTTGGTTTTGAGAATCTCTCCCGGAGTTTGAGAGATTTGGACGTGAAAGGGTACCAGTCTTGTCGGGGATTGGGAACCCTTTGCGAGAATGTCCAAAGTTTCAGCGGGATTTCCAAAATGTTGAAAGGAACTCGAACCATGTCAACCTTGGTTTTGAGAATCTCTCCCGGAGTTTGAGAGATTTGGACGTGAAAGGGTACCAGTCTTGTCGGGGATTGGGAACCCTTCGCGAGAATGTCCAAAGTTTCAGCGGGATTTCCAAAATGTTGAAAGGAACTCGAAACATGTCAACCTTGGTTTTGAGAATCTCTCCCGGAGTTTGAGAGATTTGGACGTGAAAGGGTACCAATCTTGTCGGGTTTGGGAACCCTTCGCGAGAATGTCCAAAGTTTCAGCGGGATTTCCCAAATGTTGAAAGGAACTCGAAACATGTCAACCTTGGTTTTGAGAATCTCTCCCGGAGTTTGAGAGATTTGGACGTGAAAGGGTACCAGTCTTGTCGGGGATTGGGAACCCTTCGCGAGAATGTCCAAAGTTTCAGCGGGATTTCCAAAATGTTGAAAGGAACTCGAAACATGTCAACCTTGGTTTTGAGAATCTCTCCCGGAGTTTGAGAGATTTGGACGTGAAAGGGTACCAGTCTTGTCGGGGATTGGGAACCCTTCGCGAGAATGTCCAAAGTTTCAGCGGGATTTCCAAAATGTTGAAAGGAACTCGAAACATGTCAACCTTGGTTTTGAGAATCTCTCCCGGAGTTTGAGAGATTTGGACGTGAAAGGGTACCAATCTTGTCGGGTTTGGGAACCCTTCGCGAGAATGTCCAAAGTTTCAGCGGGATTTCCCAAATGTTGAAAGGAACTCGAAACATGTCAACCTTGGTTTTGAGAATCTCTCCCGGAGTTTGAGAGATTTGGACGTGAAAGGGTACCAGTCTTGTCGGGGATTGGGAACCCTTCGCGAGAATGTCCAAAGTTTCAGCGGGATTTCCAAAATGTTGAAAGGAACTCGAAACATGTCAACCTTGGTTTTGAGAATCTCTCCCGGAGTTTGAGAGATTTGGACGTGAAAGGGTACCAATCTTGTCGGGTTTGGGAACCCTTCGCGAGAATGTCCAAAGTTTCAGCGGGATTTCCCAAATGTTGAAAGGAACTCGAAACATGTCAACCTTGGTTTTGAGAATCTCCCCCGGAGTTTGAGAGATTTGGACGTGAAAGGGTACCAGTCTTGTCGGGGATTGGGAACCCTTCGCGAGAATGTCCAAAGTTTCAGCGGGATTTCCAAAATGTTGAAAGGAACTCGAAACATGTCAACCTTGGTTTTGAGAATCTCTCCCGGAGTTTGAGAGATTTGGACGTGAAAGGGTACCAGTCTTGTCGGGGATTGGGAACCCTTCGCGAGAATGTCCAAAGTTTCAGCGGGATTTCCAAAATGTTGAAAGGAACTCGAAACATGTCAACCTTGGTTTTGAGAATCTCTCCCGGAGTTTGAGAGATTTGGACGTGAAAGGGTACCAGTCTTGTCGGGGATTGGGAACCCTTCGCCAGAATGTCCAAAGTTTCAGCGGGATTTCCAAAATGTTGAAAGGAACTCGAAACATGTCAACCTTGGCTTTGAGAATCTCTCCCGGAGTTTGAGAGATTTGGACGTGAAAGGGTACCAGTCTTGTCGGGGATTGGGAACCCTTCGCGAGAATGTCCAAAGTTTCAGCGGGATTTCCAAAATGTTGAAAGGAACTCGAAACATGTCAACCTTGGTTTTGAGAATCTCTCCCGGAGTTTGAGAGATCTGGACGTGAAAGGGTACCAACCTTGTCAAGGATTGGGAACCCTTCGCGAGAATGTCCAAAGTTTCAGCGGGATTTCCAAAATGTTGAAAGGAACTCGAAACATGTCAACCTTGGTTTTGAGAATCTCTCCCGGAGTTTGAGAGATTTGGACGTGAAAGGGTACCAGTCTTGTCGGGGATTGGGAACCCTTCGCGAGAATGTCCAAAGTTTCAGCGGGATTTCCAAAATGTTGAAAGGAACTCGAAACATGTCAACCTTGGTTTTGAGAATCTCTCCCGGAGTTTGAGAGATTTGGACGTGAAAGGGTACCAGTCTAGTCGGGGATTGGGAACCCTTCGCGAGAATGTCCAAAGTTTCAGCGGGATTTGCAAAATGTTGAAAGGAACTCGAAACATGTCAACCTTGGTTTTGAGAATCTCTCCCGGAGTTTGAGAGATTTGGACGTGAAAGGGTACCAGTCTTGTCGGGGATTGGGAACCCTTTGCGAGAATGTCCAAAGTTTCAGCGGGATTTCCAAAATGTTGAAAGGAACTCGAACCATGTCAACCTTGGTTTTGAGAATCTCTCCCGGAGTTTGAGAGATTTGGACGTGAAAGGGTACCAGTCTTGTCGGGGATTGGGAACCCTTCGCGAGAATGTCCAAAGTTTCAGCGGGATTTCCAAAATGTTGAAAGGAACTCGAAACATGTCAACCTTGGCTTTGAGAATCTCTCCCGGAGTTTGAGAGATTTGGACGTGAAAGGGTACCAATCTTGTCGGGGATTGGGAACCCTTCGCGAGAATGTCCAAAGTTTCAGCGGGATTTCCAAAATGTTGAAAGGAACTCGAAACATGTCAACCTTGGTTTTGAGAATCTCTCCCGGAGTTTGAGAGATCTGGACGTGAAAGGGTACCAACCTTGTCAAGGATTGGGAACCCTTCGCGAGAATGTCCAAAGTTTCATCGGGATTTCCAAAATGTTGAAAGGAACTCGAACCATGTCAACCTTGGTTTTGAGAATCTCTCCCGGAGTTTGAGAGATTTGGACGTGAAAGGGTACCAGTCTTGTCGGGGATTGGGAACCCTTCGCGAGAATGTCCAAAGTTTCAGCGGGATTTCCAAAATGTTGAAAGGAACTCGAAACATGTCAACCTTGGTTTTGAGAATCTCTCCCGGAGTTTGAGAGATTTGGACGTGAAAGGGTACCAATCTTGTCGGGTTTGGGAACCCTTCGCGAGAATGTCCAAAGTTTCAGCGGGATTTCCCAAATGTTGAAAGGAACTCGAAACATGTCAACCTTGGTTTTGAGAATCTCTCAAGGAGTTTGAGAGATTTGGACGTGAAAGGGTACCAGTCTTGTCGGGGATTGGGAACCCTTCGCGAGAATGTCCAAAGTTTCAGCGGGATTTCCAAAATGTTGAAAGGAACTCGAAACATGTCAACCTTGGTTTTGAGGATCTCTCCCGGAGTTTGAGAGATTTGGACGTGAAAGGGTACCAGTCTTGTTGGGGATTGGGAACCCTTCGCGAGAATGTCCAAAGTTTCAGCGGGATTTCCCAAATGTTGAAAGGAACTCGAACCATGTCAACCTTGGTTTTGAGCATCTCTCCCGGAGTTTGAGAGATTTGGACGTGAAAGGGTACCAGTCTTGTCGGGGATTGGGAACCCTTCGCGAGAATGTCCAAAGTTTCAGCGGGATTTCCAAAATGTTGAAAGGAACTCGAAACATGTCAACCTTGGTTTTGAGAATCTCTCCCGGAGTTTGAGAGATTTGGACGTGAAAGGGTACCAATCTTGTCGGGTTTGGGAACCCTTCGCGAGAATGTCCAAAGTTTCAGCGGGATTTCCCAAATGTTGAAAGGAACTCGAAACATGTCAACCTTGGTTTTGAGAATCTCTCCCGGAGTTTGAGAGATTTGGACGTGAAAGGGTACCAGTCTTGTCGGGGATTGGGAACCCTTCGCGAGAATGTCCAAAGTTTCAGCGGGATTTCCAAAATGTTGAAAGGAACTCGAAACATGTCAACATTGGTTTTGAGAATCTCTCCCGGAGTTTGAGAGATTTGGACGTGAAAGGGTACCAGTCTTGTCGGGGATTGGGAACCCTTCGCGAGAATGTCCAAAGTTTCAGCGGGATTTCCAAAATGTTGAAAGGAACTCGAAACATGTCAACCTTGGTTTTGAGAATCTCTCCCGGAGTTTGAGAGATTTGGACGTGAAAGGGTACCAGTCTTGTCGGGGATTGGGAACCCTTCGCGAGAATGTCCAAAGTTTCAGCGGGATTTCCAAAATGTTGAAAGGAACTCGAACCATGTCAACCTTGGTTTTGAGAATCTCTCCCGGAGTTTGAGAGATTTGGACGTGAAAGGGTACCAGTCTTGTCGGGGATTGGGAACCCTTCGCCAGAATGTCCAAAGTTTCAGCGGGATTTCCAAAATGTTGAAAGGAACTCGAAACATGTCAACCTTGGCTTTGAGAATCTCTCCCGGAGTTTGAGAGATTTGGACGTGAAAGGGTACCAGTCTTGTCGGGGATTGGGAACCCTTCGCGAGAATGTCCAAAGTTTCAGCGGGATTTCCAAAATGTTGAAAGGAACTCGAAACATGTCAACCTTGGTTTTGAGAATCTCTCCCGGAGTTTGAGAGATCTGGACGTGAAAGGGTACCAACCTTGTCAAGGATTGGGAACCCTTCGCGAGAATGTCCAAAGTTTCAGCAGGATTTCCAAAATGTTGAAAGGAACTCGAAACATGTCAACCTTGGTTTTGAGAATCTCTCCCGGAGTTTGAGAGATTTGGACGTGAAAGGGTACCAGTCTTGTCGGGGATTGGGAACCCTTTGCGAGAATGTCCAAAGTTTCAGCGGGATTTCTAAAATGTTGAAAGGAACTCGAACCATGTCAACCTTGGTTTTGAGAATCTCTCCCGGAGTTTGAGAGATTTGGACGTGAAAGGGTACCAGTCTTGTCGGGGATTGGGAACCCTTCGCGAGAATGTCCAAAGTTTCAGCGGGATTTCCAAAATGTTGAAAGGAACTCGAAACATGTCAACCTTGGCTTTGAGAATCTCTCCCGGAGTTTGAGAGATTTGGACGTGAAAGGGTACCAATCTTGTCGGGGTTTGGGAACCCTTCGCGAGAATGTCCAAAGTTTCAGCGGGATTTCCCAAATGTTGAAAGGAACTCGAAACATGTCAACCTTGGTTTTGAGAATCTCTCCCGGAGTTTGAGAGATTTGGACGTGAAAGGGTACCAGTCTTGTCGGGGATTGGGAACCCTTTGCGAGAATGTCCAAAGTTTCAGCGGGATTTCCAAAATGTTGAAAGGAACTCGAACCATGTCAACCTTGGTTTTGAGAATCTCTCCCGGAGTTTGAGAGATTTGGACGTGAAAGGGTACCAGTCTTGTCGGGGATTGGGAACCCTTCGCGAGAATGTCCAAAGTTTCATCGGGATTTCCCAAATGTTGAAAGGAACTCGAAACATGTCAACCTTGGTTTTGAGAATCTCTCCCGGAGTTTGAGAGATTTGGACGTGAAAGGGTACCAGTCTTGTCGGGGATTGGGAACCCTTCGCGAGAATGTCCAAAGTTTCAGCGGGATTTCCAAAATGTTGAAAGGAACTCGAAACATGTCAACCTTGGTTTTGAGGATCTCTCCCGGAGTTTGAGAGATTTGGACGTGAAAGGGTACCAGTCTTGTTGGGGATTGGGAACCCTTCGCGAGAATGTCCAAAGTTTCAGCGGGATTTCCCAAATGTTGAAAGGAACTCGAACCATGTCAACCTTGGTTTTGAGCATCTCTCCCGGAGTTTGAGAGATTTGGACGTGAAAGGGTACCAGTCTTGTCGGGGATTGGGAACCCTTCGCGAGAATGTCCAAAGTTTCAGCGGGATTTCCAAAATGTTGAAAGGAACTCGAAACATGTCAACCTTGGTTTTGAGAATCTCTCCCGGAGTTTGAGAGATTTGGACGTGAAAGGGTACCAATCTTGTCGGGTTTGGGAACCCTTCGCGAGAATGTCCAAAGTTTCAGCGGGATTTCCCAAATGTTGAAAGGAACTCGAAACATGTCAACCTTGGTTTTGAGAATCTCTCCCGGAGTTTGAGAGATTTGGACGTGAAAGGGTACCAGTCTTGTCGGGGATTGGGAACCCTTCGCGAGAATGTCCAAAGTTTCAGCGGGATTTCCAAAATGTTGAAAGGAACTCGAAACATGTCAACATTGGTTTTGAGAATCTCTCCCGGAGTTTGAGAGATTTGGACGTGAAAGGGTACCAGTCTTGTCGGGGATTGGGAACCCTTCGCGAGAATGTCCAAAGTTTCAGCGGGATTTCCAAAATGTTGAAAGGAACTCGAAACATGTCAACCTTGGTTTTGAGAATCTCTCCCGGAGTTTGAGAGATTTGGACGTGAAAGGGTACCAGTCTTGTCGGGGATTGGGAACCCTTCGCGAGAATGTCCAAAGTTTCAGCGGGATTTCCAAAATGTTGAAAGGAACTCGAAACATGTCAACCTTGGTTTTGAGAATCTCTCCCGGAGTTTGAGAGATTTGGACGTGAAAGGGTACCAATCTTGTTGGGCATTGGGAACCCTTCGCGAGAATGTCCAAAGTTTCAGCGGGATTTCCAAAATGTTGAAAGGAACTCGAAACATGTCAACCTTGGTTTTGAGAATCTCTCCCGGAGTTTGAGAGATTTGGACGTGAAAGGGTACCAGTCTTGTCGGGGATTGGGAACCCTTCGCGAGAATGTCCAAAGTTTCAGCGGGATTTCCAAAATGTTGAAAGGAACTCGAACCATGTCAACCTTGGTTTTGAGAATCTCTCCCGGAGTTTGAGAGATTTGGACGTGAAAGGGTACCAGTCTTGTCGGGGATTGGGAACCCTTCGCCAGAATGTCCAAAGTTTCAGCGGGATTTCCAAAATGTTGAAAGGAACTCGAAACATGTCAACCTTGGCTTTGAGAATCTCTCCCGGAGTTTGAGAGATTTGGACGTGAAAGGGTACCAGTCTTGTCGGGGATTGGGAACCCTTCGCGAGAATGTCCAAAGTTTCAGCGGGATTTCCAAAATGTTGAAAGGAACTCGAAACATGTCAACCTTGGTTTTGAGAATCTCTCCCGGAGTTTGAGAGATCTGGACGTGAAAGGGTACCAACCTTGTCAAGGATTGGGAACCCTTCGCGAGAATGTCCAAAGTTTCAGCAGGATTTCCAAAATGTTGAAAGGAACTCGAAACATGTCAACCTTGGTTTTGAGAATCTCTCCCGGAGTTTGAGAGATTTGGACGTGAAAGGGTACCAGTCTTGTCGGGGATTGGGAACCCTTTGCGAGAATGTCCAAAGTTTCAGCGGGATTTCCAAAATGTTGAAAGGAACTCGAACCATGTCAACCTTGGTTTTGAGAATCTCTCCCGGAGTTTGAGAGATTTGGACGTGAAAGGGTACCAGTCTTGTCGGGGATTGGGAACCCTTCGCCAGAATGTCCAAAGTTTCAGCGGGATTTCCAAAATGTTGAAAGGAACTCGAAACATGTCAACCTTGGCTTTGAGAATCTCTCCCGGAGTTTGAGAGATTTGGACGTGAAAGGGTACCAATCTTGTCGGGGATTGGGAACCCTTCGCGAGAATGTCCAAAGTTTCAGCGGGATTTCCAAAATGTTGAAAGGAACTCGAAACATGTCAACCTTGGTTTTGAGAATCTCTCCCGGAGTTTGAGAGATCTGGACGTGAAAGGGTACCAACCTTGTCAAGGATTGGGAACCCTTCGCGAGAATGTCCAAAGTTTCATCGGGATTTCCAAAATGTTGAAAGGAACTCGAACCATGTCAACCTTGGTTTTGAGAATCTCTCCCGGAGTTTGAGAGATTTGGACGTGAAAGGGTACCAATCTTGTCGGGGATTGGGAACCCTTCGCGAGAATGTCCAAAGTTTCAGCGGGATTTCCAAAATGTTGAAAGGAACTCGAAACATGTCAACCTTGGTTTTGAGAATCTCTCCCGGAGTTTGAGAGATTTGGACGTGAAAGGGTACCAGTCTTGTCGGGGATTGGGAACCCTTCGCGAGAATGTCCAAAGTTTCAGCGGGATTTCCAAAATGTTGAAAGGAACTCGAAACATGTCAACCTTGGCTTTGAGAATCTCTCCCGGAGTTTGAGAGATTTGGACGTGAAAGGGTACCAGTCTTGTCGGGGATTGGGAACCCTTCGCGAGAATGTCCAAAGTTTCAGCGGGATTTCCAAAATGTTGAAAGGAACTCGAAACATGTCAGCCTTGGTTTTGAGAATCTCTCCCGGAGTTTGAGAGATTTGGACGTGAAAGGGTACCAGTCTTGTCGGGGATTGGGAACCCTTCGCGAGAATGTCCAAAGTTTCAGCGGGATTTGCAAAATGTTGAAAGGAACTCGAAACATGTCAACCTTGGTTTTGAGAATCTCTCCCGGAGTTTGAGAGATTTGGACGTGAAAGTGTACCAATCTTGTTGGGCATTGGGAACCCTTCGCGAGAATGTCCAAAGTTTCAGCGGGATTTGCAAAATGTTGAAAGGAACTCGAAACATGTCAACCTTGGTTTTGAGAATCTCTCCCGGAGTTTGAGAGATTTGCACGTGAAAGGGTACCAGACTTGTCGGGGATTGGGAACCCTTCGCGAGAATGTCCAAAGTTTCAGCGGGATTTCCAAAATGTTGAAAGGAACTCGAAACATGTCAACCTTGGTTTTGAGAATCTCTCCCGGAGTTTGAGAGATTTGGACGTGAAAGGGTACCAATCTTGTCGGGGATTGGGAACCCTTCGCGAGAATGTCCAAAGTTTCAGCGGGATTTCCAAAATGTTGAAAGGAACTCGAAACATGTCAACCTTGGTTTTGAGAATCTCTCCCGGAGTTTGAGAGATTTGGACGTGAAAGGGTACCAGACTTGTCGGGGATTGGGAACCCTTCGCGAGAATGTCCAAAGTTTCAGCGGGATTTCCAAAATGTTGAAAGGAACTCGAAACATGTCAACCTTGGTTTTGAGAATCTCTCCCGGAGTTTGAGAGATTTGGACGTGAAAGGGTACCAGTCTTGTCGGGGATTGGGAACCCTTCGCGAGAATGTCCAAAGTTTCAGCGGGATTTCCAAAATGTTGAAAGGAACTCGAAACATGTCAACCTTGGCTTTGAGAATCTCTCCCGGAGTTTGAGAGATTTGGACGTGAAAGGGTACCAGTCTTGTCGGGGATTGGGAACCCTTCGCCAGAATGTCCAAAGTTTCAGCGGGATTTCCAAAATGTTGAAAGGAACTCGAAACATGTCAACCTTGGTTTTGAGAATCTCTCCCGGAGTTTGAGAGATCTGGACGTGAAAGGGTACCAGTCTTGTCGGGGATTGGGAACCCTTCGCGAGAATGTTCAAAGTTTCAGCGGGATTTCCAAAATGTTGAAAGGAACTCGAAACATGTCAACCTTGGTTTTGAGAATCTGTCCCGGAGTTTGAGAGATTTGGACGTGAAAGGGTACCAGTCTTGTCGGGGATTGGGAACCCTTCGCGAGAATGTCCAAAGTTTCAGCGGGATTTCCAAAATGTTGAAAGGAACTCGAAACATGTCAACCTTGGTTTTGACAATCTGTCCCGGAGTTTGAGAGATTTGGACGTGAAAGGGTACCAGTCTTGTCGGGGATTGGAAACCCTTTGCGAGAATGTCCAAAGTTTCAGCGGGATTTCCAAAATGTTGAAAGGAACTCGAAACATGTCAACCTTGGTTTTGAGAATCTCTCCCGGAGTTTGAGAGATTTGGACGTGAAAGGGTACCAGTCTTGTCGGGGATTGGGAACCCTTTGCGAGAATGTCCAAAGTTTCAGCGGGATTTCCAAAATGTTGAAAGGAACTCGAAACATGTCAACCTTGGTTTTGAGAATCTCTCCCGGAGTTTGAGAGATTTGGACGTGAAAGTGTAGCAGTCTTGTCGGGGATTGGGAACCCTTCGCGAGAATGTCCAAAGTTTCAGCGGGATTTCCAAAATGTTGAAAGGAACTCAAAACATGTCAACCTTGGTTTTGAGAATCTCTCCCGGAGTTTGAGAGATTTGGACGTGAAAGGGTACCAGTCTTGTCGGGGATTGGGAACCCTTCGCTAGAATGTCCAAAGTTTCAGCGGGATTTCCAAAATGTTGAGAGGAACTCGAAACATGTCAACCTTGGTTTTGAGAATCTCTCCCGGAGTTTGAGAGATTTGGACGTGAAAGGGTACCAGTCTTGTCGGGGATTGGGAACCCTTTGCGAGAATGTCCAAAGTTTCAGCGGGATTTCCAAAATGTTGAAAGGAACTCGAAACATGTCAACCTTGGTTTTGAGAATCTCTCCCGGAGTTTGAGAGATTTGGACGTGAAAGGGTACCAGTCTTGTCGGGGATTGGGAACCCTTCGCGAGAATGTCCAAAGTTTCAGCGGGATTTCCAAAATGTTGAAAGGAACTCGAAACATGTCAACCTTGGTTTTGAGAATCTCTCCCGGAGTTTGAGAGATTTGGACGTGAAAGGGTACCAGTCTTGTCGGGGATTGGGAACCCTTCGAGAGAATGTCCAAAGTTTCAGCGGGATTTCCAAAATGTTGAAAGGAACTCGAAACATGTCAACCTTGGTTTTGAGAATCTCTCCCGGAGTTTGAGAGATTTGGACGTGAAAGGGTACCAGTCTTGTCGGGGATTGGGAACCCTTCGCGAGAATGTCCAAAGTTTCAGCGGGATTTCCAGAAGGTTGAAAGGAACTCGAAACATGTCAACCTTGGTTTTGAGAATCTCTCCCGGAGTTTGAGAGATTTGGACGTGAAAGGGTCCCAGTCTTGTCGGGGATTGGAAACCCTTCGCGAGAATGTCCAAAGTTTCAGCAGGATTTCCAAAATGTTTAAAGGAACTCTAAACATGTCAACCTTGGTTTTGAGAATCTCTCCCGGAGTTTGAGAGATTTGGACGTGAAAGGGTACCAGTCTTGTTGGGGATTGGGAACCCTTCGCGAGAATGTCCAAAGTTTCAGCGGGATTTCCAAAATGTTGAAAGGAACTCGAAACATGTCAACCTTGGTTTTGAGAATCTCTCCCGGAGTTTGAGAGATTTGGACGTGAAAGGGTACCAGTCTTGTCGGGGATTGGGAACCCTTCGCGAGAATGTCCAAAGTTTCAGCGGGATTTCCAAAATGTTGAAAGGAACTCGAAACATGTCAACCTTGGTTTTGAGAATCTCTCCCGGAGTTTGAGAGATTTGGACGTGAAAGGGTACCAGTCTTGTCGGGGATTGGGAACCCTTCGCGAGAATGTCCAAAGTTTCAGCGGGATTTCCAAAAGGTTGAAAGGAACTCGAAACATGTCAACCTTGGTTTTGAGAATCTCTCCCGGAGTTTGAGAGATTTGGACGTGAAAGGGTACCAGTCTTGTCGGGGATTGGAAACCCTTCGCGAGAATGTCCAAAGTTTCAGCAGGATTTCCAAAATGTTTAAAGGAACTCGAAACATGTCAACCTTGGTTTTGAGAATCTCTCCCGGAGTTTGAGAGATTTGGACGTGAAAGTGTACCAATCTTGTCGGGGATTGGGAACCCTTCGCGAGAATGTCCAAAGTTTCAGCGGGATTTCCAAAATGTTGAAAGGAACTCGAAACATGTCAACCTTGGTTTTGAGAATCTCTCCCGGAGTTTGAGAGATTTGGACGTGAAAGGGTACCAGTCTTGTCGGGGATTGGGAACCCTTCGCGAGAATGTCCAAAGTTTCAGCGGGATTTCCAAAATGTTGAAAGGAACTCGAAACATGTCAACCTTGGTTTTGAGAATCTCTCCCGGAGTTTGAGAGATTTGGACGTGAAAGGGTACCAGTCTTGTCGGGGATTGGAAACCCTTCGCGAGAATGTCCAAAGTTTCAGCGGGATTTCCAAAATGTTGAAAGGAACTCGAAACATGTCAACCTTGGTTTTGAGAATCTCTCCCGGAGTTTGAGAGATCTGGACGTGAAAGGGTACCAATCTTGTCGGGGATTGGGAACCCTTCGCGAGAATGTCCAAAGTTTCAGCGGGATTTCCAAAATGTTGAAAGGAACTCGAAACATGTCAACCTTGGTTTTGAGAATCTCTCCCGGAGTTTGAGAGATTTGGACGTGAAAGGGTACCAATCTTGTTGGGCATTGGGAACCCTTCGCGAGAATGTCCAAAGTTTCAGCGGGATTTGCAAAATGTTGAAAGGAACTCGAAACATGTCAACCTTGGTTTTGAGAATCTCTCCCGGAGTTTGAGAGATTTGGACGTGAAAGGGTACCAGTCTTGTCGGGGATTGGGAACCCTTCGCGAGAATGTCCAAAGTTTCAGCGGGATTTGCAAAATGTTGAAAGGAACTCGAAACATGTCAACCTTGGTTTTGAGAATCTCTCCCGGAGTTTGAGAGATTTGGACGTGAAAGCGTACCAGTCTTGTCGGGGATTGGGAACCCTTCGCGAGAATGTCCAAAGTTTCAGCGGGATTTCCAAAATGTTGAAAGGAACTCGAAACATGTCAACCTTGGTTTTGAGAATCTCTCCCGGAGTTTGAGAGATTTGGACGTGAAAGGGTACCAGTCTTGTCGGGGATTGGGAAGCCTTCGCGAGAATGTCCAAAGTTTCAGCGGGATTTCCAAAATGTTGAAAGGAACTCGAAACATGTCAACCTTGGTTTTGAGAATCTCTCCCGGAGTTTGAGAGATTTGGACGTGAAAGGGTACCAATCTTGTTGGGCATTGGGAACCCTTCGCGAGAATGTCCAAAGTTTCAGCGGGATTTGCAAAATGTTGAAAGGAACTCGAAACATGTCAACCTTGGTTTTGAGAATCTCTCCCGGAGTTTGAGAGATTTGGACGTGAAAGGGTACCAGACTTGTCGGGGATTGGGAACCCTTCGCGAGAATGTCCAAAGTTTCAGCGGGATTTCCAAAATGTTGAAAGGAACTCGAAACATGTCAACCTTGGTTTTGAGAATCTCTCCCGGAGTTTGAGAGATTTGGACGTGAAAGGGTACCAGTCTTGTCGGGGATTGGGAACCCTTCGCGAGAATGTCCAAAGTTTCAGCGGGATTTCCAAAATGTTGAAAGGAACTCGAAACATGTCAACCTTGGCTTTGAGAATCTCTCCCGGAGTTTGAGAGATTTGGACGTGAAAGGGTACCAGTCTTGTCGGGGATTGGGAACCCTTCGCCAGAATGTCCAAAGTTTCAGCGGGATTTCCAAAATGTTGAAAGGAACTCGAAACATGTCAACCTTGGTTTTGAGAATCTCTCCCGGAGTTTGAGAGATCTGGACGTGAAAGGGTACCAGTCTTGTCGGGGATTGGGAACCCTTCGCGAGAATGTTCAAAGTTTCAGCGGGATTTCCAAAATGTTGAAGGGAACTCGAAACATGTCAACCTTGGTTTTGAGAATCTGTCCCGGAGTTTGAGAGATTTGGACGTGAAAGGGTACCAGTCTTGTCGGGGATTGGGAACCCTTCGCGAGAATGTCCAAAGTTTCAGCGGGATTTCCAAAATGTTGAAAGGAACTCGAAACATGTCAACCTTGGTTTTGACAATCTGTCCCGGAGTTTGAGAGATTTGGACGTGAAAGGGTACCAGTCTTGTCGGGGATTGGAAACCCTTTGCGAGAATGTCCAAAGTTTCAGCGGGATTTCCAAAATGTTGAAAGGAACTCGAAACATGTCAACCTTGGTTTTGAGAATCTCTCCCGGAGTTTGAGAGATTTGGACGTGAAAGGGTACCAGTCTTGTCGGGGATTGGGAACCCTTTGCGAGAATGTCCAAAGTTTCAGCGGGATTTCCAAAATGTTGAAAGGAACTCGAAACATGTCAACCTTGGTTTTGAGAATCTCTCCCGGAGTTTGAGAGATTTGGACGTGAAAGTGTAGCAGTCTTGTCGGGGATTGGGAACCCTTCGCGAGAATGTCCAAAGTTTCAGCGGGATTTCCAAAATGTTGAAAGGAACTCAAAACATGTCAACCTTGGTTTTGAGAATCTCTCCCGGAGTTTGAGAGATTTGGACGTGAAAGGGTACCAGTCTTGTCGGGGATTGGGAACCCTTCGCTAGAATGTCCAAAGTTTCAGCGGGATTTCCAAAATGTTGAGAGGAACTCGAAACATGTCAACCTTGGTTTTGAGAATCTCTCCCGGAGTTTGAGAGATTTGGACGTGAAAGGGTACCAGTCTTGTCGGGGATTGGGAACCCTTTGCGAGAATGTCCAAAGTTTCAGCGGGATTTCCAAAATGTTGAAAGGAACTCGAAACATGTCAACCTTGGTTTTGAGAATCTCTCCCGGAGTTTGAGAGATTTGGACGTGAAAGGGTACCAGTCTTGTCGGGGATTGGGAACCCTTCGCGAGAATGTCCAAAGTTTCAGCGGGATTTCCAAAATGTTGAAAGGAACTCGAAACATGTCAACCTTGGTTTTGAGAATCTCTCCCGGAGTTTGAGAGATTTGGACGTGAAAGGGTACCAGTCTTGTCGGGGATTGGGAACCCTTCGAGAGAATGTCCAAAGTTTCAGCGGGATTTCCAAAATGTTGAAAGGAACTCGAAACATGTCAACCTTGGTTTTGAGAATCTCTCCCGGAGTTTGAGAGATTTGGACGTGAAAGGGTACCAGTCTTGTCGGGGATTGGGAACCCTTCGCGAGAATGTCCAAAGTTTCAGCGGGATTTCCAGAAGGTTGAAAGGAACTCGAAACATGTCAACCTTGGTTTTGAGAATCTCTCCCGGAGTTTGAGAGATTTGGACGTGAAAGGGTCCCAGTCTTGTCGGGGATTGGAAACCCTTCGCGAGAATGTCCAAAGTTTCAGCAGGATTTCCAAAATGTTTAAAGGAACTCGAAACATGTCAACCTTGGTTTTGAGAATCTCTCCCGGAGTTTGAGAGATTTGGACGTGAAAGGGTACCAGTCTTGTTGGGGATTGGGAACCCTTCGCGAGAATGTCCAAAGTTTCAGCGGGATTTCCAAAATGTTGAAAGGATCTCGAAACATGTCAACCTTGGTTTTGAGAATCTCTCCCGGAGTTTGAGAGATTTGGACGTGAAAGGGTACCAGTCTTGTCGGGGATTGGGAACCCTTCGCGAGAATGTCCAAAGTTTCAGCGGGATTTCCAAAATGTTGAAAGGAACTCGAAACATGTCAACCTTGGTTTTGAGAATCTCTCCCGGAGTTTGAGAGATTTGGACGTGAAAGGGTACCAGTCTTGTCGGGGATTGGGAACCCTTCGCGAGAATGTCCAAAGTTTCAGCCGGATTTCCAAAAGGTTGAAAGGAACTCGAAACATGTCAACCTTGGTTTTGAGAATCTCTCCCGGAGTTTGAGAGATTTGGACGTGAAAGGGTACCAGTCTTGTCGGGGATTGGAAACCCTTCGCGAGAATGTCCAAAGTTTCAGCAGGATTTCCAAAATGTTTAAAGGAACTCGAAACATGTCAACCTTGGTTTTGAGAATCTCTCCCGGAGTTTGAGAGATTTGGACGTGAAAGTGTACCAATCTTGTCGGGGATTGGGAACCCTTCGCGAGAATGTCCAAAGTTTCAGCGGGATTTCCAAAATGTTGAAAGGAACTCGAAACATGTCAACCTTGGTTTTGAGAATCTCTCCCGGAGTTTGAGAGATTTGGACGTGAAAGGGTACCAGTCTTGTCGGGGATTGGGAACCCTTCGCGAGAATGTCCAAAGTTTCAGCGGGATTTCCAAAATGTTGAAAGGAACTCGAAACATGTCAACCTTGGTTTTGAGAATCTCTCCCGGAGTTTGAGAGATTTGGACGTGAAAGGGTACCAGTCTTGTCGGGGATTGGAAACCCTTCGCGAGAATGTCCAAAGTTTCAGCGGGATTTCCAAAATGTTGAAAGGAACTCGAAACATGTCAACCTTGGTTTTGAGAATCTCTCCCGGAGTTTGAGAGATCTGGACGTGAAAGGGTACCAATCTTGTCGGGGATTGGGAACCCTTCGCGAGAATGTCCAAAGTTTCAGCGGGATTTCCAAAATGTTGAAAGGAACTCGAAACATGTCAACCTTGGTTTTGAGAATCTCTCCCGGAGTTTGAGAGATTTGGACGTGAAAGGGTACCAATCTTGTTGGGCATTGGGAACCCTTCGCGAGAATGTCCAAAGTTTCAGCGGGATTTGCAAAATGTTGAAAGGAACTCGAAACATGTCAACCTTGGTTTTGAGAATCTCTCCCGGAGTTTGAGAGATTTGGACGTGAAAGGGTACCAGTCTTGTCGGGGATTGGGAACCCTTCGCGAGAATGTCCAAAGTTTCAGCGGGATTTCCAAAATGTTGAAAGGAACTCGTAACATGTCAACCTTGGTTTTGAGAATCTCTCCCGGAGTTTGAGAGATTTGGACGTGAAAGGGTTCAAGTCTTGTCGGGGATTGGGAACCCTTCGCAAGAATGTCCAAAGTTTCAGCGGGATTTCCAAAATGTTGAAAGGAACTCGAAACATGTCAACCTTGGCTTTGAGAATCTCTCCCGGAGTTTGAGAGATTTGGACGTGAAAGGGTACCAGTCTTGTCGGGGATTGGGAACCCTTCGCGAGAATGTCCAAAGTTTCAGCGGGATTTCCAAAATGTTGAAAGGAACTCGAAACATGTCAACCTTGGTTTTGAGAATCTCTCCCGGAGTTTGAGAGATCTGGACGTGAAAGGGTACCAACCTTGTCAAGGATTGGGAACCCTTCGCGAGAATGTCCAAAGTTTCATCGGGATTTCCAAAATGTTGAAAGGAACTCGAACCATGTCAACCTTGGTTTTCAGAATCTCTCCCGGAGTTTGAGAGATTTGGACGTGAAAGGGTACCAATCTTGTCGGGGATTGGGAACCCTTCGCGAGAATGTCCAAAGTTTCAGCGGGATTTCCAAAATGTTGAAAGGAACTCAAAACATGTCAACCTTGGTTTTGAGAATCTCTCCCGGAGTTTGAGAGATTTGGACGTGAAAGGGTACCAGTCTTGTCGGGGATTGGGAACCCTTCGCGAGAATGTCCAAAGTTTCAGCGGGATTTCCAAAATGTTGAAAGGAACTCGAAACATGTCAACCTTGGTTTTGAGAATCTCTCCCGGAGTTTGAGAGATCTGGACGTGAAAGGGTACCAACCTTGTCAAGGATTGGGAACCCTTCGCGAGAATGTCCAAAGTTTCAGCGGGATTTCCAAAATGTTGAAAGGAACTCGAAACATGTCAACCTTGGTTTTGAGAATCTCTCCCGGAGTTTGAGAGATTTGGACGTGAAAGGGTACCAGTCTTGTCGGGGATTGGGAACCCTTCGCGAGAATGTCCAAAGTTTCAGCGGGATTTCCAAAATGTTGAAAGGAACTCGAAACATGTCAACCTTGGTTTTGAGAATCTCTCCCGGAGTTTGAGAGATTTGGACGTGAAAGGGTACCAGTCTTGTCGGGGATTGGGAACCCTTCGCGAGAATGTCCAAAGTTTCAGCGGGATTTCCAAAATGTTGAAAGGAACTCGAAACATGTCAACCTTGGTTTTGAGAATCTCTCCCGGAGTTTGAGAGATTTGCACGCGAAAGGGTACCAGACTTGTCGGGGATTGGGAACCCTTCGCGAGAATGTCCAAAGTTTCAGCGGGATTTCCAAAATGTTGAAAGGAACTCGAAACATGTCAACCTTGGTTTTGAGAATCTCTCCCGGAGTTTGAGAGATTTGGACGTGAAAGGGTACCAGTCTTGTCGGGGATTGGGAACCCTTCGCGAGAATGTCCAAAGTTTCAGCGGGATTTCCAAAATGTTGAAAGGAACTCGAAACATGTCAACCTTGGCTTTGAGAATCTCTCCCGGAGTTTGAGAGATTTGGACGTGAAAGGGTACCAGTCTTGTCGGGGATTGGGAACCCTTCGCGAGAATGTCCAAAGTTTCAGCGGGATTTCCAAAAGGTTGAAAGGAACTCGAAACATGTCAACCTTGGTTTTGAGAATCTCTCCCGGAGTTTGAGAGATCTGGACGTGAAAGGGTACCAACCTTGTCAAGGATTGGGAACCCTTCGCGAGAATGTCCAAAGTTTCATCGGGATTTCCAAAATGTTGAAAGGAACTCGAACCATGTCAACCTTGGTTTTGAGAATCTCTCCCGGAGTTTGAGAGATTTGGACGTGAAAGGGTACCAGTCTTGTCGGGGATTGGGAACCCTTCGCGAGAATGTCCAAAGTTTCAGCGGGATTTCCAAAATGTTGAAAGGAACTCGAAACATGTCAACCTTGGTTTTGAGAATCTCTCCCGGAGTTTGAGAGATTTGGACGTGAAAGGGTACCAGTCTTGTCGGGGATTGGGAACCCTTTGCGAGAATGTCCAAAGTTTCAGCGGGATTTCCAAAATGTTGAAAGGAACTCGAAACATGTCAACCTTGGTTTTGAGAATCTCTCCCGGAGTTTGAGAGATCTGGACGTTGAAGGGTACCAATCTTGTCGGGGATTGGGAACCCTTCGCGAGAATGTCCAAAGTTTCAGCGGGATTTCCAAAATGTTGAAAGGAACTCGAAACATGTCAACCTTGGTTTTGAGAATCTGTCCCGGAGTTTGAGAGATTTGGACGTGAAAGGGTACCAGTCTTGTCGGGGATTTGGAACCCTTCGCGAGAATGTCCAAAGTTTCAGCGGGATTTCCAAAATGTTGAAAGGAACTCGAAACATGTCAACCTTGGTTTTGAGAATCTCTCCCGGAGTTTGAGAGATCTGGACGTGAAAGGGTACCAATCTTGTCGGGGATTGGGAACCCTTCGCGAGAATGTCCAAAGTTTCAGTGGGATTTCTAAAATGTTGAAAGGAACTCGAAACATGTCAACCTTGGTTTTGAGAATCTCTCCCGGAGTTTGAGAGATTTGGACGTGAAAGGGTACCAGTCTTGTCGGGGATTGGGAACCCTTCGCGAGAATGTCCAAAGTTTCAGCGGGATTTCCAAAATGTTGAAAGGAACTCGAAACATGTCAACCTTGGTTTTGAGAATCTCTCCCGGAGTTTGAGAGATCTGGACGTGAAAGGGTACCAATCTTGTCAGGGAATGGGAACCCTTCGCGAGAATGTCCAAAGTTTCAGCGGGATTTCCAAAATGTTGAAAGGAACTCGAAACATGTCAACCTTGGTTTTGAGAATCTCTCCCGGAGTTTGAGAGATTTGGACGTGAAAGGGTACCAGTCTTGTCGGGGATTGGGAACCCATCGCGAGAATGTCCAAAGTTTCAGCGGGATTTCCAAAAGGTTGAAAGGAACTCGAAACATGTCAACCTTGGTTTTGAGAATCTCTCCCGGAGTTTGAGAGATTTGGACGTGAAAGGGTACCAGTCTTGTCGGGGATTGGAAACCCTTCGCGAGAATGTCCAAAGTTTCAGCAGGATTTCCAAAATGTTTAAAGGAACTCGAAACATGTCAACCTTGGTTTTGAGAATCTCTCCCGGAGTTTGAGAGATTTGGACGTGAAAGTGTACCAATCTTGTCGGGGATTGGGAACCCTTCGCGAGAATGTCCAAAGTATCAGCGGGATTTCCAAAATGTTGAAAGGAACTCGAAACATGTCAACCTTGGTTTTGAGAATCTCTCCCGGAGTTTGAGAGATTTGGACGTGAAAGGGTACCAGTCTTGTCGGGGATTGGGAACCCTTCGCGAGAATGTCCAAAGTTTCAGCGGGATTTCCAAAATGTTGAAAGGAACTCGAAACATGTCAACCTTGGTTTTGAGAATCTCTCCCGGAGTTTGAGAGATTTGGACGTGAAAGGGTACCAGTCTTGTCGGGGATTGGAAACCCTTCGCGAGAATGTCCAAAGTTTCAGCGGGATTTCCAAAATGTTGAAAGGAACTCGAAACATGTCAACCTTGGTTTTGAGAATCTCTCCCGGAGTTTGAGAGATCTGGACGTGAAAGGGTACCAATCTTGTCGGGGATTGGGAACCCTTCGCGAGAATGTCCAAAGTTTCAGCGGGATTTCCAAAATGTTGAAAGGAACTCGAAACATGTCAACCTTGGTTTTGAGAATCTCTCCCGGAGTTTGAGAGATTTGGACGTGAAAGGGTACCAATCTTGTTGGGCATTGGGAACCCTTTGCGAGAATGTCCAAAGTTTCAGCGGGATTTGCAAAATGTTGAAAGGAACTCGAAACATGTCAACCTTGGTTTTGAGAATCTCTCCCGGAGTTTGAGAGATTTGGACGTGAAAGGGTACCAGTCTTGTCGGGGATTGGGAACCCTTCGCGAGAATGTCCAAAGTTTCAGCGGGATTTCCAAAATGTTGAAAGGAACTCGTAACATGTCAACCTTGGTTTTGAGAATCTCTCCCGGAGTTTGAGAGATTTGGACGTGAAAGGGTTCAAGTCTTGTCGGGGATTGGGAACCCTTCGCAAGAATGTCCAAAGTTTCAGCGGGATTTCCAAAATGTTGAAAGGAACTCGAAACATGTCAACCTTGGCTTTGAGAATCTCTCCCGGAGTTTGAGAGATTTGGACGTGAAAGGGTACCAGTCTTGTCGGGGATTGGGAACCCTTCGCGAGAATGTCCAAAGTTTCAGCGGGATTTCCAAAATGTTGAAAGGAACTCGAAACATGTCAACCTTGGTTTTGAGAATCTCTCCCGGAGTTTGAGAGATTTGGACGTGAAAGGGTACCAGTCTTGTCGGGGATTGGGAACCCTTCGCGAGAATGTCCAAAGTTTCATCGGGATTTCCAAAATGTTGAAAGGAACTCGAACCATGTCAACCTTGGTTTTCAGAATCTCTCCCGGAGTTTGAGAGATTTGGACGTGAAATGGTACCAATCTTGTCGGGGATTGGGAACCCTTCGCGAGAATGTCCAAAGTTTCAGCGGGATTTCCAAAATGTTGAAAGGAACTCGAAACATGTCAACCTTGGTTTTGAGAATCTCTCCCGGAGTTTGAGAGATTTGGACGTGAAAGGGTACCAGTCTTGTCGGGGATTGGGAACCCTTCGCGAGAATGTCCAAAGTTTCAGCGGGATTTCCAAAATGTTGAAAGGAACTCGAAACATGTCAACCTTGGCTTTGAGAATCTCTCCCGGAGTTTGAGAGATTTGGACGTGAAAGGGTACCAGTCTTGTCGGGGATTGGGAACCCTTCGCGAGAATGTCCAAAGTTTCAGCGGGATTTCCAAAATGTTGAAAGGAACTCGAAACATGTCAACCTTGGTTTTGAGAATCTCTCCCGGAGTTTGAGAGATCTGGACGTGAAAGGGTACCAACCTTGTCAAGGATTGGGAACCCTTCGCGAGAATGTCCAAAGTTTCAGCGGGATTTCCAAAATGTTGAAAGGAACTCGAAACATGTCAACCTTGGTTTTGAGAATCTCTCCCGGAGTTTGAGAGATTTGGACGTGAAAGGGTACCAGTCTTGTCGGGGATTGGGAACCCTTCGCGAGAATGTCCAAAGTTTCAGCGGGATTTCCAAAATGTTGAAAGGAACTCGAAACATGTCAACCTTGGTTTTGAGAATCTCTCCCGGAGTTTGAGAGATCTGGACGTGAAAGGGTACCAACCTTGTCAAGGATTGGGAACCCTTCGCGAGAATGTCCAAAGTTTCAGCGGGATTTCCAAAATGTTGAAAGGAACTCGAAACATGTCAACCTTGGTTTTGAGAATCTCTCCCGGAGTTTGAGAGATTTGGACGTGAAAGGGTACCAGTCTTGTCGGGGATTGGGAACCCTTCGCGAGAATGTCCAAAGTTTCAGCGGGATTTCCAAAATGTTGAAAGGAACTCGAAACATGTCAACCTTGGTTTTGAGAATCTCTCCCGGAGTTTGAGAGATTTGGACGTGAAAGGGTACCAGTCTTGTTGGGCATTGGGAACCCTTCGCGAGAATGTCCAAAGTTTCAGCGGGATTTGCAAAATGTTGAAAGGAACTCGAAACATGTCAACCTTGGTTTTGAGAATCTCTCCCGGAGTTTGAGAGATTTGGACGTGAAAGGGTACCAGACTTGTCGGGGATTGGGAACCCTTCGCGAGAATGTCCAAAGTTTCAGCGGGATTTCCAAAATGTTGAAAGGAACTCGAAACATGTCAACCTTGGTTTTGAGAATCTCTCCCGGAGTTTGAGAGATTTGGACGTGAAAGGGTACCAGTCTTGTCGGGGATTGGGAACCCTTCGCGAGAATGTCCAAAGTTTCAGCGGGATTTCCCAAATGTTGAAAGGAACTCGAAACATGTCAACCTTGGCTTTGAGAATCTCTCCCGGAGTTTGAGAGATTTGGACGTGAAAGGGTACCAGTCTTGTCGGGGATTGGGAACCCTTCGCCAGAATGTCCAAAGTTTCAGCGGGATTTCCAAAAGGTTGAAAGGAACTCGAAACATGTCAACCTTGGTTTTGAGAATCTCTCCCGGAGTTTGAGAGATCTGGACGTGAAAGGGTACCAACCTTGTCAAGGATTGGGAACCCTTCGCGAGAATGTCCAAAGTTTCATCGGGATTTCCAAAATGTTGAAAGGAACTCGAACCATGTCAACCTTGGTTTTGAGAATCTCTCCCGGAGTTTGAGAGATTTGGACGTGAAAGGGTACCAGTCTTGTCGGGGATTGGGAACCCTTCGCGAGAATGTCCAAAGTTTCAGCGGGATTTCCAAAATGTTGAAAGGAACTCGAAACATGTCAACCTTGGTTTTGAGAATCTCTCCCGGAGTTTGAGAGATTTGGACGTGAAAGGGTACCAGTCTTGTCGGGGATTGGGAACCCTTTGCGAGAATGTCCAAAGTTTCAGCGGGATTTCCAAAATGTTGAAAGGAACTCGAAACATGTCAACCTTGGTTTTGAGAATCTCTCCCGGAGTTTGAGAGATCTGGACGTTGAAGGGTACCAATCTTGTCGGGGATTGGGAACCCTTCGCGAGAATGTCCAAAGTTTCAGCGGGATTTCCAAAATGTTGAAAGGAACTCGAAACATGTCAACCTTGGTTTTGAGAATCTGTCCCGGAGTTTGAGAGATTTGGACGTGAAAGGGTACCAGTCTTGTCGGGGATTTGGAACCCTTCGCGAGAATGTCCAAAGTTTCAGCGGGATTTCCAAAATGTTGAAAGGAACTCGAAACATGTCAACCTTGGTTTTGAGAATCTCTCCCGGAGTTTGAGAGATCTGGACGTGAAAGGGTACCAATCTTGTCGGGGATTGGGAACCCTTCGCGAGAATGTCCAAAGTTTCAGTGGGATTTCTAAAATGTTGAAAGGAACTCGAAACATGTCAACCTTGGTTTTGAGAATCTCTCCCGGAGTTTGAGAGATTTGGACGTGAAAGGGTACCAGTCTTGTCGGGGATTGGGAACCCTTCGCGAGAATGTTCAAAGTTTCAGCGGGATTTCCAAAATGTTGAAAGGAACTCGAAACATGTCAACCTTGGTTTTGAGAATCTCTCCCGGAGTTTGAGAGATCTGGACGTGAAAGGGTACCAATCTTGTCAGGGAATGGGAACCCTTCGCGAGAATGTCCAAAGTTTCAGCGGGATTTCCAAAATGTTGAAAGGAACTCGAAACATGTCAACCTTGGTTTTGAGAATCTCTCCCGGAGTTTGAGAGATTTGGACGTGAAAGGGTACCAGTCTTGTCGGGGATTGGGAACCCTTCGCGAGAATGTCCAAAGTTTCAGCGGGATTTCCAAAATGTTTAAAGGAACTCGAAACATGTCAACCTTGGTTTTGAGAATCTGTCCCGGAGTTTGAGAGATTTGGACGTGAAAGGGTACCAGTCTTGTCGGGGATTGGAAACCCTTCGCGAGAATGTCCAAAGTTTCAGCGGGATTTCCAAAATGTTGAAAGGAACTCGAAACATGTCAACCTTGGTTTTGAGAATCTCTCCCGGAGTTTTAGAGATTTGGACGTGAAAGGGTACCAGTCTTGTCGGGGATTGGGAACCCTTCGCGAGAATGTCCAAAGTTTCAGCGGGATTTCCAAAATGTTGAGAGGAACTCGAAACATGTCAACCTTGGTTTTGAGAATCTCTCCCGGAGTTTGAGAGATTTGGACGTGAAAGGGTACCAGTCTTGTCGGGGATTGGGAACCCTTCGCGAGAATGTCCAAAGTTTCAGCGGGATTTCCAGAAGGTTGAAAGGAACTCGAAACATGTCAACCTTGGTTTTGAGAATCTCTCCCGGAGTTTGAGAGATTTGGACGTGAAAGGGTACCAGTCTTGTCGGGGATTGGGAACCCTTCGCGAGAATGTCCAAAGTTTCATCGGGATTTCCAAAATGTTGAAAGGAACTCGAACCATGTCAACCTTGGTTTTGAGAATCTCTCCCGGAGTTTGAGAGATTTGGACGTAAAGGGTACCAATCTTGTCGGGGATTGGGAACCCTTCGCGAGAATGTCCAAAGTTTCAGCGGGATTTCCAAAATGTTGAAAGGAACTCGAAACATGTCAACCTTGGTTTTGAGAATCTCTCCCGGAGTTTGAGAGATTTGGACGTGAAAGTGTACCAGTCTTGTCGGGGATTGGGAACCCTTCGCGAGAATGTCCAAAGTTTCAGCGGGATTTCCAAAATGTTGAAAGGAACTCGAAACATGTCAACCTTGGTTTTGAGAATCTCTCCCGGAGTTTGAGAGATTTGGACGTGAAAGGGTACCAGTCTTGTCGGGGATTGGGAACCCTTCGCGAGAATGTCCAAAGTTTCAGCGGGATTTCCAAAATGTTGAGAGGAACTCGAAACATGTCAACCTTGGTTTTGAGAATCTCTCCCGGAGTTTTAGAGATTTGGACGTGAAAGGGTACCAGTCTTGTCGGGGATTGGGAACCCTTCGCGAGAATGTCCAAAGTTTCAGCGGGATTTCCAAAATGTTGAAGGGAACTCGAAACATGTCAACCTTGGTTTTGAGAATCTCTCCCGGAGTTTGAGAGATTTGGACGTGAAAGGGTACCAATCTTGTCGGGGATTGGGAACCCTTCGCGAGAATGTCCAAAGTTTCAGCGGGATTTCCAAAATGTTGAAAGGAACTCGAAACATGTCAACCTTGGTTTTGAGAATCTCTCCCGGAGTTTGAGAGATTTGGACGTGAAAGGGTACCAGTCTTGTCGGGGATTGGGAACCCTTCGCGAGAATGTCCAAAGTTTCAGCGGGATTTCCAAAATGTTGAAAGGAACTCGCAACATGTCAACCTTGGTTTTGAGAATCTCTCCCGGAGTTTGAGAGATTTGGACGTGAAAGGGTACCAATCTTGTCGGGGATTGGGAACCCTTCGCGAGAATGTCCAAAGTTTCAGCGGGATTTCCAAAATGTTGAAAGGAACTCGAAACATGTCAAACTTGGTTTTGAGAATCTCTCCCGGAGTTTGAGAGATTTGGACGTGAAAGGGTACCAGTCTTGTCGGGGATTGGGAACCCTTCGCGAGAATGTCCAAAGTTTCAGCGGGATTTCCAAAATGTTGAAAGGAACTCGAAACATGTCAACCTTGGTTTTGAGAATCTCTCCCGGAGTTTGAGAGATCTGGACGTGAAAGGGTACCAACCTTGTCAAGGATTGGGAACCCTTCGCGAGAATGTCCAAAGTTTCAGCGGGATTTCCAAAATGTTGAAAGGAACTCGAAACATGTCAACCTTGGTTTTGAGAATCTCTCCCGGAGTTTGAGAGATTTGGACGTGAAAGGGTACCAGTCTTGTCGGGGATTGGGAACCCTTCGCGAGAATGTCCAAAGTTTCAGCGGGATTTCCAAAATGTTGAAAGGAACTCGAAACATGTCAATCTTGGCTTTGAGAATCTCTCCCGGAGTTTGAGAGATTTGGACGTGAAAGGGTACCAGTCTTGTCGGGGATTGGGAACCCTTCGCGAGAATGTCCAAAGTTTCAGCGGGATTTCCAAAATGTTGAAAGGAACTCGAAACATGTCAACCTTGGTTTTGAGAATCTCTCTTGGAGTTTGAGAGATTTGGACGTGAAAGGGTACCAGTCTTGTCGGGGATTGGGAACCCTTCGCGAGAATGTCCAAAGTTTCAGCGGGATTTCCAAAATGTTGAAAGGAACTCGAAACATGTCAACCTTGGTTTTGAGAATCTCTCCCGGAGTTTGAGAGATTTGGACGTGAAAGGGTACCAGTCTTGTCGGGGATTGGGAACCCTTCGCGAGAATGTCCGAAGTTTCAGCGGGATTTCCAAAATGTTGAAAGGAACTCGAAACATGTCAACCTTGGTTTTGAGAATCTCTCCCGGAGTTTGAGAGATTTGGACGTGAAAGTGTACCAATCTTGTTGGGCATTGGGAACCCTTCGCGAGAATGTCCAAAGTTTCAGCGGGATTTGCAAAATGTTGAAAGGAACTCGAAACATGTCAACCTTGGTTTTGAGAATCTCTCCCGGAGTTTGAGAGATTTGCACGTGAAAGGGTACCAGACTTGTCGGGGATTGGGAACCCTTCGCGAGAATGTCCAAAGTTTCAGCGGGATTTCCAAAATGTTGAAAGGAACTCGAAACATGTCAACCTTGGTTTTGAGAATCTCTCCCGGAGTTTGAGAGATTTGGACGTGAAAGGGTACCAATCTTGTCGGGGATTGGGAACCCTTCGCGAGAATGTCCAAAGTTTCAGCGGGATTTCCAAAATGTTGAAAGGAACTCGAAACATGTCAACCTTGGCTTTGAGAATCTCTCCCGGAGTTTGAGAGATTTGGACGTGAAAGGGTACCAGTCTTGTCGGGGATTGGGAACCCTTCGCGAGAATGTCCAAAGTTTCAGCGGGATTTCCAAAATGTTGAAAGGAACTCGAAACATGTCAACCTTGGTTTTGAGAATCTCTCCCGGAGTTTGAGAGATCTGGACGTGAAAGGGTACCAACCTTGTCAAGGATTGGGAACCCTTCGCGAGAATGTCCAAAGTTTCATCGGGATTTCCAAAATGTTGAAAGGAACTCGAACCATGTCAACCTTGGTTTTGAGAATCTGTCCCGGAGTTTGAGAGATTTGGACGTGAAAGGGTACCAGTCTTGTCGGGGATTTGGAACCCTTCGCGAGAATGTCCAAAGTTTCAGCGGGATTTCCAAAATGTTGAAAGGAATTCGCAACATGTCAACCTTGGTTTTGAGAATCTCTCCCGGAGTTTGAGAGATTTGGACGTGAAAGGGTACCAGTCTTGTCGGGGATTGGGAACCCTTCGCGAGAATGTCCAAAGTTTCAGCGGGATTTCCAAAATGTTGAAAGGAACTCGAAACATGTCAACCTTGGTTTTGAGAATCTCTCCCGGAGTTTGAGAGATTTGGACGTGAAAGGGTACCAATCTTGTCGGGGATTGGGAACCCTTCGCGAGAATGTCCAAAGTTTCAGTGGGATTTCTAAAATGTTGAAAGGAACTCGAAACATGTCAACCTTGGTTTTGAGAATCTCTCCCGGAGTTTGAGAGATTTGGACGTGAAAGGGTACCAGTCTTGTCGGGGATTGGGAACCCTTCGCGAGAATGTTCAAAGTTTCAGCGGGATTTCCAAAATGTTGAAAGGAACTCGAAACATGTCAACCTTGGTTTTGAGAATCTCTCCCGGAGTTTGATAGATCTGGACGTGAAAGGGTACCAATCTTGTCAGGGAATGGGAACCCTTCGCGAGAATGTCCAAAGTTTCAGTGGGATTTCCAAAATGTTGAAAGGAACTCGAAACATGTCAACCTTGGTTTTGAGAATCTCTCCCGGAGTTTGAGAGATTTGGACGTGAAAGGGTACCAGTCTTGTCGGGGATTGGGAACCCTTCGCGAGAATGTCCAAAGTTTCAGCGGGATTTCCAAAATGTTGAAAGGAACTCGAAACATGTCAACCTTGGTTTTGAGAATCTCTCCCGGAGTTTGAGAGATTTGGACGTGAAAGGTTACCAGTCTTGTCGGGGATTGGAAACCCTTCGCGAGAATGTCCAAAGTTTCAGCGGGATTTCCAAAATGTTGAAAGGAACTCGAAACATGTCAACCTTGGTTTTGAGAATCTCTCCCGGAGTTTGAGAGATTTGGACGTGAAAGGGTACCAGTCTTGTCGGGGATTGGGAACCCTTCGCGAGAATGTCCAAAGTTTCAGCGGGATTTCCAAAATGTTGAAAGGAACTCGAAACATGTCAAGCTTGGTTTTGAGAATCTCTCCCGGAGTTTGAGAGATTTGGACGTGAAAGGGTACCAGTCTTGTCGGGGATTGGGAACCCTTCGCGAGAATGTTCAAAGTTTCAGCGGGATTTCCAAAATGTTGAGAGGAACTCGAAACATGTCAACCTTGGTTTTGAGAATCTCTCCCGGAGTTTGAGAGATTTGGACGTGAAAGGGTACCAGTCTTGTCGGGGATTGGGAACCCTTCGCGAGAATGTCCAAAGTTTCAGCGGGATTTCCAAAATGTTGAAAGGAACTCGAAACATGTCAACCTTGGTTTTGAGAATCTCTCCCGGAGTTTGAGAGATTTGGACATGAAAGGGTACCAGTCTTGTCGGGGATTGGGAACCCTTCGCGAGAATGTCCAAAGTTTCAGCGGGATTTCCAAAATGTTGAAAGGAACTCGAAACATGTCAACCTTGGTTTTGAGAATCTCTCCTGGAGTTTGAGAGATTTGGACGTGAAAGGGTACCAGTCTTGTCGGGGATTGGGAACCCTTCGCGAGAATGTCCAAAGTTTCAGCGGGATTTCCAAAATGTTGAAAGGAACTCGAAACATGTCAACCTTGGTTTTGAGAATCTCTCCCGGAGTTTGAGAGATTTGGACGTGAAAGGGTACCAGTCTTGTCGGGGATTGGGAACCCTTCGCGAGAATGTCCAAAGTTTCAGCGGGATTTCCAAAATGTTGAAAGGAACTCGAAACATGTCAACCTTGGTTTTGAGAATCTCTCCCGGAGTTTGAGAGATTTGGACGTGAAAGGGTACCAGTCTTGTCGGGGATTGGGAACCCTTCGCGAGAATGTCCAAAGTTTCAGCGGGATTTCCAGAAGGTTGAAAGGAACTCGAAACATGTCAACCTTGGTTTTGAGAATCTCTCCCGGAGTTTGAGAGATTTGGACGTGAAAGGGTACCAGTCTTGTCGGGGATTGGAAACCCTTCGCGAGAATGTCCAAAGTTTCAGCAGGATTTCCAAAATGTTTAAAGGAACTCGAAACATGTCAACCTTGGTTTTGAGAATCTCTCCCGGAGTTTGAGAGATTTGGACGTGAAAGGATACCAGTCTTGTTGGGGATTGGGAACCCTTCGCGAGAATGTCCAAAGTTTCAGCGGGATTTCCAAAATGTTGAAAGGAACTCGAAACATGTCAACCTTGGTTTTGAGAATCTCTCCCGGAGTTTGAGAGATTTGGACGTGAAAGGGTACCAGTCTTGTCGGGGATTGGGAACCCTTCGCGAGAATGTCCAAAGTTTCAGCGGGATTTCCAAAATGTTGAAAGGAACTCGAAACATGTCAACCTTGGTTTTGAGAATCTCTCCTGGAGTTTGAGAGATTTGGACGTGAAAGGGTACCAGTCTTGTCGGGGATTGGGAACTCTTCGCGAGAATGTCCAAAGTTTCAGCGGGATTTCCAAAATGTTGAAAGGAACTCGAAACATGTCAACCTTGGTTTTGAGAATCTCTCCCGGAGTTTGAGAGATTTGGACGTGAAAGGGTACCAGTCTTGTCGGGGATTGGGAACCCTTCGCGAGAATGTCCAAAGTTTCAGCGGGATTTCCAAAATGTTGAAAGGAACTCGAAACATGTCAACCTTGGTTTTGAGAATCTCTCCCGGAGTTTGAGAGATCTGGACGTGAAAGGGTACCAACCTTGTCAAGGATTGGGAACCCTTCGCGAGAATGTCCAAAGTTTCATCGGGATTTCCAAAATGTTGAAAGGAACTCGAACCATGTCAACCTTGGTTTTGAGAATCTCTCCCGGAGTTTGAGAGATTTGGACGTGAAAGGGTACCAATCTTGTCGGGGATTGGGAACCCTTTGCGAGAATGTCCAAAGTTTCAGCGGGATTTCCAAAATGTTGAAAGGAACTCGAAACATGTCAACCTTGGTTTTGAGAATCTCTCCCGGAGTTTGAGAGATCTGGACGTTGAAGGGTACCAATCTTGTCGGGGATTGGGAACCCTTCGCGAGAATGTCCAAAGTTTCAGCGGGATTTCCAAAATGTTGAAAGGAACTCGAAACATGTCAACCTTGGTTTTGAGAATCTCTCCCGGAGTTTGAGAGATTTGGACGTGAAAGGGTACCAGTCTTGTCGGGGATTTGGAACCCTTCGCGAGAATGTCCAAAGTTTCAGCGGGATTTCCAAAATGTTGAAAGGAACTCGCAACATGTCAACCTTGGTTTTGAGAATCTCTCCCGGAGTTTGAGAGATTTGGACGTGAAAGGGTACCAGTCTTGTCGGGGATTGGGAACCCTTCGCGAGAATGTCCAAAGTTTCAGCGGGATTTCCAAAATGTTGAAAGGAACTCGAAACATGTCAACCTTGGTTTTGAGAATCTCTCCCGGAGTTTGAGAGATCTGGACGTGAAAGGGTACCAATCTTGTCGGGGATTGGGAACCCTTCGCGAGAATGTCCAAAGTTTCAGTGGGATTTCTAAAATGTTGAAAGGAACTCGAAACATGTCAACCTTGGTTTTGAGAATCTCTCCCGGAGTTTGAGAGATTTGGACGTGAAAGGGTACCAGTCTTGTCGGGGATTGGGAACCCTTCGCGAGAATGTTCAAAGTTTCAGCGGGATTTCCAAAATGTTGAAAGGAACTCGAAACATGTCAACCTTGGTTTTGAGAATCTCTCCCGGAGTTTGAGAGATTTGGACGTGAAAGGGTACCAGTCTTGTCGGGGATTGGGAACCCTTCGCGAGAATGTCCAAAGTTTCAGCGGGATTTCCAAAATGTTGAAAGGAACTCGAAACATGTCAACCTTGGTTTTGAGAATCTCTCCCGGAGTTTGAGAGATTTGGACGTGAAAGGGTACCAGTCTTGTCGGGGATTGGGAACCCTTCGCGAGAATGTCCAAAGTTTCAGCGGGATTTCCAGAAGGTTGAAAGGAACTCGAAACATGTCAACCTTGGTTTTGAGAATCTCTCCCGGAGTTTGAGAGATTTGGACGTGAAAGGGTACCAGTCTTGTCGGGGATTGGAAACCCTTCGCGAGAATGTCCAAAGTTTCAGCAGGATTTCCAAAATGTTTAAAGGAACTCGAAACATGTCAACCTTGGTTTTGAGAATCTCTCCCGGAGTTTGAGAGATTTGGACGTGAAAGGGTACCAGTCTTGTTGGGGATTGGGAACCCTTCGCGAGAATGTCCAAAGTTTCAGCGGGATTTCCAAAATGTTGAAAGGAACTCGAAACATGTCAACCTTGGTTTTGAGAATCTCTCCCGGAGTTTGAGAGATTTGGACGTGAAAGGGTACCAGTCTTGTCGGGGATTGGGAACCCTTCGCGAGAATGTCCAAAGTTTCAGCGGGATTTCCAAAATGTTGAAAGGAACTCGAAACATGTCAACCTTGGTTTTGAGAATCTCTCCTGGAGTTTGAGAGATTTGGACGTGAAAGGGTACCAGTCTTGTCGGGGATTGGGAACTCTTCGCGAGAATGTCCAAAGTTTCAGCGGGATTTCCAAAATGTTGAAAGGAACTCGAAACATGTCAACCTTGGTTTTGAGAATCTCTCCCGGAGTTTGAGAGATTTGGACGTGAAAGGGTACCAGTCTTGTCGGGGATTGGGAACCCTTCGCGAGAATGTCCAAAGTTTCAGCGGGATTTCCAAAATGTTGAAAGGAACTCGAAACATGTCAACCTTGGTTTTGAGAATCTCTCCCGGAGTTTGAGAGATCTGGACGTGAAAGGGTACCAACCTTGTCAAGGATTGGGAACCCTTCGCGAGAATGTCCAAAGTTTCATCGGGATTTCCAAAATGTTGAAAGGAACTCGAACCATGTCAACCTTGGTTTTGAGAATCTCTCCCGGAGTTTGAGAGATTTGGACGTGAAAGGGTACCAATCTTGTCGGGGATTGGGAACCCTTTGCGAGAATGTCCAAAGTTTCAGCGGGATTTCCAAAATGTTGAAAGGAACTCGAAACATGTCAACCTTGGTTTTGAGAATCTCTCCCGGAGTTTGAGAGATTTGGACGTGAAAGGGTACCAGTCTTGTCGGGGATTGGGAACCGTTCGCGAGAATGTCCAAAGTTTCAGCGGGATTTCCAAAATGTTGAAAGGAACTCGCAACATGTCAACCTTGGTTTTGAGAATCTGTCCCGGAGTTTGAGAGATTTGGACGTGAAAGGGTACCAGTCTTGTCGGGGATTGGAAACCCTTCGCGAGAATGTCCAAAGTTTCAGCGTGATTTCCAAAATGTTGAAAGGAACTCGAAACATGTCAACCTTGGTTTTGAGAATCTCTCCCGGAGTTTGAGAGATTTGGACGTGAAAGGGTACCAGTCTTGTCGGGGATTGGGAACCGTTCGCGAGAATGTCCAAAGTTTCAGCGGGATTTCCAAAATGTTGAAAGGAACTCGCAACATGTCAACCTTGGTTTTGAGAATCTGTCCCGGAGTTTGAGAGATTTGGACGTGAAAGGGTACCAGTCTTGTCGGGGATTGGAAACCCTTCGCGAGAATGTCCAAAGTTTCAGCGGGATTTCCAAAATGTTGAAAGGAACTCGAAACATGTCAACCTTGGTTTTGAGAATCTCTCCCGGAGTTTGAGAGATTTGGACGTGAAAGTGTACCAATCTTGTTGGGCATTGGGAACCCTTCGCGAGAATGTCCAAAGTTTCAGCGGGATTTGCAAAATGTTGAAAGGAACTCGAAACATGTCAACCTTGGTTTTGAGAATCTCTCCCGGAGTTTGAGAGATTTGCACGTGAAAGGGTACCAGACTTGTCGGGGATTGGGAACCCTTCGCGAGAATGTCCAAAGTTTCAGCGGGATTTCCAAAATGTTGAAAGGAACTCGAAACATGTCAACCTTGGTTTTGAGAATCTCTCCCGGAGTTTGAGAGATTTGGACGTGAAAGGGTACCAATCTTGTCGGGGATTGGGAACCCTTCGCGAGAATGTCCAAAGTTTCAGCGGGATTTCCAAAATGTTGAAAGGAACTCGAAACATGTCAACCTTGGCTTTGAGAATCTCTCCCGGAGTTTGAGAGATTTGGACGTGAAAGGGTACCAGTCTTGTCGGGGATTGGGAACCCTTCGCGAGAATGTCCAAAGTTTCAGCGGGATTTCCAAAATGTTGAAAGGAACTCGAAACATGTCAACCTTGGTTTTGAGAATCTCTCCCGGAGTTTGAGAGATCTGGACGTGAAAGGGTACCAACCTTGTCAAGGATTGGGAACCCTTCGCGAGAATGTCCAAAGTTTCATCGGGATTTCCAAAATGTTGAAAGGAACTCGAACCATGTCAACCTTGGTTTTGAGAATCTGTCCCGGAGTTTGAGAGATTTGGACGTGAAAGGGTACCAGTCTTGTCGGGGATTTGGAACCCTTCGCGAGAATGTCCAAAGTTTCAGCGGGATTTCCAAAATGTTGAAAGGAATTCGCAACATGTCAACCTTGGTTTTGAGAATCTCTCCCGGAGTTTGAGAGATTTGGACGTGAAAGGGTACCAGTCTTGTCGGGGATTGGGAACCCTTCGCGAGAATGTCCAAAGTTTCAGCGGGATTTCCAAAATGTTGAAAGGAACTCGAAACATGTCAACCTTGGTTTTGAGAATCTCTCCCGGAGTTTGAGAGATCTGGACGTGAAAGGGTACCAATCTTGTCGGGGATTGGGAACCCTTCGCGAGAATGTCCAAAGTTTCAGTGGGATTTCTAAAATGTTGAAAGGAACTCGAAACATGTCAACCTTGGTTTTGAGAATCTCTCCCGGAGTTTGAGAGATTTGGACGTGAAAGGGTACCAGTCTTGTCGGGGATTGGGAACCCTTCGCGAGAATGTTCAAAGTTTCAGCGGGATTTCCAAAATGTTGAAAGGAACTCGAAACATGTCAACCTTGGTTTTGAGAATCTCTCCCGGAGTTTGATAGATCTGGACGTGAAAGGGTACCAATCTTGTCAGGGAATGGGAACCCTTCGCGAGAATGTCCAAAGTTTCAGTGGGATTTCCAAAATGTTGAAAGGAACTCGAAACATGTCAACCTTGGTTTTGAGAATCTCTCCCGGAGTTTGAGAGATTTGGACGTGAAAGGGTACCAGTCTTGTCGGGGATTGGGAACCCTTCGCGAGAATGTCCAAAGTTTCAGCGGGATTTCCAAAATGTTGAAAGGAACTCGAAACATGTCAACCTTGGTTTTGAGAATCTCTCCCGGAGTTTGAGAGATTTGGACGTGAAAGGTTACCAGTCTTGTCGGGGATTGGAAACCCTTCGCGAGAATGTCCAAAGTTTCAGCGGGATTTCCAAAATGTTGAAAGGAACTCGAAACATGTCAACCTTGGTTTTGAGAATCTCTCCTGGAGTTTGAGAGATTTGGACGTGAAAGGGTACCAGTCTTGTCGGGGATTGGGAACCCTTCGCGAGAATGTCCAAAGTTTCAGCGGGATTTCCAAAATGTTGAAAGGAACTCGAAACATGTCAACCTTGGTTTTGAGAATCTCTCCCGGAGTTTGAGAGATTTGGACGTGAAAGGGTACCAGTCTTGTCGGGGATTGGGAACCCTTCGCGAGAATGTTCAAAGTTTCAGCGGGATTTCCAAAATGTTGAGAGGAACTCGAAACATGTCAACCTTGGTTTTGAGAATCTCTCCCGGAGTTTGAGAGATTTGGACGTGAAAGGGTACCAGTCTTGTCGGGGATTGGGAACCCTTCGCGAGAATGTCCAAAGTTTCAGCGGGATTTCCAAAATGTTGAAAGGAACTCGAAACATGTCAACCTTGGTTTTGAGAATCTCTCCCGGAGTTTGAGAGATTTGGACATGAAAGGGTACCAGTCTTGTCGGGGATTGGGAACCCTTCGCGAGAATGTCCAAAGTTTCAGCGGGATTTCCAAAATGTTGAAAGGAACTCGAAACATGTCAACCTTGGTTTTGAGAATCTCTCCTGGAGTTTGAGAGATTTGGACGTGAAAGGGTACCAGTCTTGTCGGGGATTGGGAACCCTTCGCGAGAATGTCCAAAGTTTCAGCGGGATTTCCAAAATGTTGAAAGGAACTCGAAACATGTCAACCTTGGTTTTGAGAATCTCTCCCGGAGTTTGAGAGATTTGGACGTGAAAGGGTACCAGTCTTGTCGGGGATTGGGAACCCTTCGCGAGAATGTCCAAAGTTTCAGCGGGATTTCCAAAATGTTGAAAGGAACTCGAAACATGTCAACCTTGGTTTTGAGAATCTCTCCCGGAGTTTGAGAGATTTGGACGTGAAAGGGTACCAGTCTTGTCGGGGATTGGGAACCCTTCGCGAGAATGTCCAAAGTTTCAGCGGGATTTCCAGAAGGTTGAAAGGAACTCGAAACATGTCAACCTTGGTTTTGAGAATCTCTCCCGGAGTTTGAGAGATTTGGACGTGAAAGGGTACCAGTCTTGTCGGGGATTGGAAACCCTTCGCGAGAATGTCCAAAGTTTCAGCAGGATTTCCAAAATGTTGAAAGGAACTCGAAACATGTCAACCTTGGTTTTGAGAATCTCTCCCGGAGTTTGAGAGATTTGGACGTGAAAGGGTACCAGTCTTGTTGGGGATTGGGAACCCTTCGCGAGAATGTCCAAAGTTTCAGCGGGATTTCCAAAATGTTGAAAGGAACTCGAAACATGTCAACCTTGGTTTTGAGAATCTCTCCCGGAGTTTGAGAGATTTGGACGTGAAAGGGTACCAGTCTTGTCGGGGATTGGGAACCCTTCGCGAGAATGTCCAAAGTTTCAGCGGGATTTCCAAAATGTTGAAAGGAACTCGAAACATGTCAACCTTGGTTTTGAGAATCTCTCCTGGAGTTTGAGAGATTTGGACGTGAAAGGGTACCAGTCTTGTCGGGGATTGGGAACTCTTCGCGAGAATGTCCAAAGTTTCAGCGGGATTTCCAAAATGTTGAAAGGAACTCGAAACATGTCAACCTTGGTTTTGAGAATCTCTCCCGGAGTTTGAGAGATTTGGACGTGAAAGGGTACCAGTCTTGTCGGGGATTGGGAACCCTTCGCGAGAATGTCCAAAGTTTCAGCGGGATTTCCAAAATGTTGAAAGGAACTCGAAACATGTCAACCTTGGTTTTGAGAATCTCTCCCGGAGTTTGAGAGATCTGGACGTGAAAGGGTACCAACCTTGTCAAGGATTGGGAACCCTTCGCGAGAATGTCCAAAGTTTCATCGGGATTTCCAAAATGTTGAAAGGAACTCGAACCATGTCAACCTTGGTTTTGAGAATCTCTCCCGGAGTTTGAGAGATTTGGACGTGAAAGGGTACCAATCTTGTCGGGGATTGGGAACCCTTTGCGAGAATGTCCAAAGTTTCAGCGGGATTTCCAAAATGTTGAAAGGAACTCGAAACATGTCAACCTTGGTTTTGAGAATCTCTCCCGGAGTTTGAGAGATCTGGACGTTGAAGGGTACCAATCTTGTCGGGGATTGGGAACCCTTCGCGAGAATGTCCAAAGTTTCAGCGGGATTTCCAAAATGTTGAAAGGAACTCGAAACATGTCAACCTTGGTTTTGAGAATCTCTCCCGGAGTTTGAGAGATTTGGACGTGAAAGGGTACCAGTCTTGTCGGGGATTTGGAACCCTTCGCGAGAATGTCCAAAGTTTCAGCGGGATTTCCAAAATGTTGAAAGGAACTCGCAACATGTCAACCTTGGTTTTGAGAATCTCTCCCGGAGTTTGAGAGATTTGGACGTGAAAGGGTACCAGTCTTGTCGGGGATTGGGAACCCTTCGCGAGAATGTCCAAAGTTTCAGCGGGATTTCCAAAATGTTGAAAGGAACTCGAAACATGTCAACCTTGGTTTTGAGAATCTCTCCCGGAGTTTGAGAGATCTGGACGTGAAAGGGTACCAATCTTGTCGGGGATTGGGAACCCTTCGCGAGAATGTCCAAAGTTTCAGTGGGATTTCTAAAATGTTGAAAGGAACTCGAAACATGTCAACCTTGGTTTTGAGAATCTCTCCCGGAGTTTGAGAGATTTGGACGTGAAAGGGTACCAGTCTTGTCGGGGATTGGGAACCCTTCGCGAGAATGTTCAAAGTTTCAGCGGGATTTCCAAAATGTTGAAAGGAACTCGAAACATGTCAACCTTGGTTTTGAGAATCTCTCCCGGAGTTTGAGAGATTTGGACGTGAAAGGGTACCAGTCTTGTCGGGGATTGGGAACCCTTCGCGAGAATGTCCAAAGTTTCAGCGGGATTTCCAAAATGTTGAAAGGAACTCGAAACATGTCAACCTTGGTTTTGAGAATCTCTCCCGGAGTTTGAGAGATTTGGACGTGAAAGGGTACCAGTCTTGTCGGGGATTGGGAACCCTTCGCGAGAATGTCCAAAGTTTCAGCGGGATTTCCAAAATGTTTAAAGGAACTCGAAACATGTCAACCTTGGTTTTGAGAATCTCTCCCGGAGTTTGAGAGATTTGGACGTGAAAGGGTACCAGTCTTGTTGGGGATTGGGAACCCTTCGCGAGAATGTCCAAAGTTTCAGCGGGATTTCCAAAATGTTGAAAGGAACTCGAAACATGTCAACCTTGGTTTTGAGAATCTCTCCCGGAGTTTGAGAGATTTGGACGTGAAAGGGTACCAGTCTTGTCGGGGATTGGGAACCCTTCGCGAGAATGTCCAAAGTTTCAGCGGGATTTCCAAAATGTTGAAAGGAACTCGAAACATGTCAACCTTGGTTTTGAGAATCTCTCCTGGAGTTTGAGAGATTTGGACGTGAAAGGGTACCAGTCTTGTCGGGGATTGGGAACTCTTCGCGAGAATGTCCAAAGTTTCAGCGGGATTTCCAAAATGTTGAAAGGAACTCGAAACATGTCAACCTTGGTTTTGAGAATCTCTCCCGGAGTTTGAGAGATTTGGACGTGAAAGGGTACCAGTCTTGTCGGGGATTGGGAACCCTTCGCGAGAATGTCCAAAGTTTCAGCGGGATTTCCAAAATGTTGAAAGGAACTCGAAACATGTCAACCTTGGTTTTGAGAATCTCTCCCGGAGTTTGAGAGATCTGGACGTGAAAGGGTACCAACCTTGTCAAGGATTGGGAACCCTTCGCGAGAATGTCCAAAGTTTCATCGGGATTTCCAAAATGTTGAAAGGAACTCGAACCATGTCAACCTTGGTTTTGAGAATCTCTCCCGGAGTTTGAGAGATTTGGACGTGAAAGGGTACCAATCTTGTCGGGGATTGGGAACCCTTTGCGAGAATGTCCAAAGTTTCAGCGGGATTTCCAAAATGTTGAAAGGAACTCGAAACATGTCAACCTTGGTTTTGAGAATCTCTCCCGGAGTTTGAGAGATTTGGACGTGAAAGGGTACCAGTCTTGTCGGGGATTGGGAACCGTTCGCGAGAATGTCCAAAGTTTCAGCGGGATTTCCAAAATGTTGAAAGGAACTCGCAACATGTCAACCTTGGTTTTGAGAATCTGTCCCGGAGTTTGAGAGATTTGGACGTGAAAGGGTACCAGTCTTGTCGGGGATTGGAAACCCTTCGCGAGAATGTCCAAAGTTTCAGCGGGATTTCCAAAATGTTGAAAGGAACTCGAAACATGTCAACCTTGGTTTTGAGAATCTCTCCCGGAGTTTGAGAGATTTGGACGTGAAAGGGTACCAGTCTTGTCGGGGATTGGGAACCCTTCGCGAGAATGTCCAAAGTTTCAGCGGGATTTCCAAAATGTTGAAAGGAACTCGCAACATGTCAACCTTGGTTTTGAGAATCTGTCCCGGAGTTTGAGAGATTTGGACGTGAAAGGGTACCAGTCTTGTCGGGGATTGGAAACCCTTCGCGAGAATGTCCAAAGTTTCAGCGGGATTTCCAAAATGTTGAAAGGAACTCGAAACATGTCAACCTTGGTTTTGAGAATCTCTCCCGGAGTTTGAGAGATTTGGACGTGAAAGGGTACCAGTCTTGTCGGGGATTGGGAACCCTTCGCGAGAATGTCCAAAGTTTCAGCGGGATTTCCAAAATGTTGAAAGGAACTCGAAACATGTCAACCTTGGTTTTGAGAATCTCTCCCGGAGTTTGAGAGATCTGGACGTGAAAGGGTACCAATCTTGTCGGGGATTGGGAACCCTTCGCGAGAATGTCCAAAGTTTCAGTGGGATTTCTAAAATGTTGAAAGGAACTCGAAACATGTCAACCTTGGTTTTGAGAATCTCTCCCGGAGTTTGAGAGATTTGGACGTGAAAGGGTACCAGTCTTGTCGGGGATTGGGAACCCTTCGCGAGAATGTTCAAAGTTTCAGCGGGATTTCCAAAATGTTGAAAGGAACTCGAAACATGTCAACCTTGGTTTTGAGAATCTCTCCCGGAGTTTGAGAGATTTGGACGTGAAAGGGTACCAGTCTTGTCGGGGATTGGGAACCCTTCGCGAGAATGTCCAAAGTTTCAGCGGGATTTCCAAAATGTTGAAAGGAACTCGAAACATGTCAACCTTGGTTTTGAGAATCTCTCCCGGAGTTTGAGAGATTTGGACGTGAAAGGGTACCAGTCTTGTCGGGGATTGGGAACCCTTCGCGAGAATGTCCAAAGTTTCAGCGGGATTTCCAGAAGGTTGAAAGGAACTCGAAACATGTCAACCTTGGTTTTGAGAATCTCTCCCGGAGTTTGAGAGATTTGGACGTGAAAGGGTACCAGTCTTGTCGGGGATTGGAAACCCTTCGCGAGAATGTCCAAAGTTTCAGCAGGATTTCCAAAATGTTTAAAGGAACTCGAAACATGTCAACCTTGGTTTTGAGAATCTCTCCCGGAGTTTGAGAGATTTGGACGTGAAAGGGTACCAGTCTTGTTGGGGATTGGGAACCCTTCGCGAGAATGTCCAAAGTTTCAGCGGGATTTCCAAAATGTTGAAAGGAACTCGAAACATGTCAACCTTGGTTTTGAGAATCTCTCCCGGAGTTTGAGAGATTTGGACGTGAAAGGGTACCAGTCTTGTCGGGGATTGGGAACCCTTCGCGAGAATGTCCAAAGTTTCAGCGGGATTTCCAAAATGTTGAAAGGAACTCGAAACATGTCAACCTTGGTTTTGAGAATCTCTCCTGGAGTTTGAGAGATTTGGACGTGAAAGGGTACCAGTCTTGTCGGGGATTGGGAACTCTTCGCGAGAATGTCCAAAGTTTCAGCGGGATTTCCAAAATGTTGAAAGGAACTCGAAACATGTCAACCTTGGTTTTGAGAATCTCTCCCGGAGTTTGAGAGATTTGGACGTGAAAGGGTACCAGTCTTGTCGGGGATTGGGAACCCTTCGCGAGAATGTCCAAAGTTTCAGCGGGATTTCCAAAATGTTGAAAGGAACTCGAAACATGTCAACCTTGGTTTTGAGAATCTCTCCCGGAGTTTGAGAGATCTGGACGTGAAAGGGTACCAACCTTGTCAAGGATTGGGAACCCTTCGCGAGAATGTCCAAAGTTTCATCGGGATTTCCAAAATGTTGAAAGGAACTCGAACCATGTCAACCTTGGTTTTGAGAATCTCTCCCGGAGTTTGAGAGATTTGGACGTGAAAGGGTACCAATCTTGTCGGGGATTGGGAACCCTTTGCGAGAATGTCCAAAGTTTCAGCGGGATTTCCAAAATGTTGAAAGGAACTCGAAACATGTCAACCTTGGTTTTGAGAATCTCTCCCGGAGTTTGAGAGATTTGGACGTGAAAGGGTACCAGTCTTGTCGGGGATTGGGAACCGTTCGCGAGAATGTCCAAAGTTTCAGCGGGATTTCCAAAATGTTGAAAGGAACTCGCAACATGTCAACCTTGGTTTTGAGAATCTGTCCCGGAGTTTGAGAGATTTGGACGTGAAAGGGTACCAGTCTTGTCGGGGATTGGAAACCCTTCGCGAGAATGTCCAAAGTTTCAGCGGGATTTCCAAAATGTTGAAAGGAACTCGAAACATGTCAACCTTGGTTTTGAGAATCTCTCCCGGAGTTTGAGAGATTTGGACGTGAAAGGGTACCAGTCTTGTCGGGGATTGGGAACCCTTCGCGAGAATGTCCAAAGTTTCAGCGGGATTTCCAAAATGTTGAAAGGAACTCGCAACATGTCAACCTTGGTTTTGAGAATCTGTCCCGGAGTTTGAGAGATTTGGACGTGAAAGGGTACCAGTCTTGTCGGGGATTGGAAACCCTTCGCGAGAATGTCCAAAGTTTCAGCGGGATTTCCAAAATGTTGAAAGGAACTCGAAACATGTCAACCTTGGTTTTGAGAATCTCTCCCGGAGTTTGAGAGATCTGGACGTTGAAGGGTACCAATCTTGTCGGGGATTGGGAACCCTTCGCGAGAATGTCCAAAGTTTCAGCGGGATTTCCAAAATGTTGAAAGGAACTCGAAACATGTCAACCTTGGTTTTGAGAATCTCTCCCGGAGTTTGAGAGATTTGGACGTGAAAGGGTACCAGTCTTGTCGGGGATTGGGAACCCTTTGCGAGAATGTCCAAAGTTTCAGCGGGATTTCCAAAATGTTGAAAGGAACTCGCAACATGTCAACCTTGGTTTTGAGAATCTCTCCCGGAGTTTGAGAGATTTGGACGTGAAAGGGTACCAGTCTTGTCGGGGATTGGGAACCCTTCGCGAGAATGTCCAAAGTTTCAGCGGGATTTCCAAAATGTTGAGAGGAACTCGAAACATGTCAACCTTGGTTTTGAGAATCTCTCCCGGAGTTTGAGAGATTTGGACGTGAAAGGGTACCAGTCTTGTCGGGGATTGGGAACCCTTCGCGAGAATGTCCAAAGTTTCAGCGGGATTTCCAAAATGTTGAAAGGAACTCGAAACATGTCAACCTTGGTTTTGAGAATCTCTCCCGGAGTTTGAGAGATTTGGACGTGAAAGGGTACCAATCTTGTCGGGGATTGGGAACCCTTCGCGAGAATGTCCAAAGTTTCAGCGGGATTTCCAAAATGTTGAAAGGAACTCGAAACATGTCAACCTTGGTTTTGAGAATCTCTCCTGGAGTTTGAGAGATTTGGACGTGAAAGGGTACCAGTCTTGTCGGGGATTGGGAACCCTTCGCGAGAATGTCCAAAGTTTCAGCGGGATTTCCAAAATGTTGAAAGGAACTCGAAACATGTCAACCTTGGTTTTGAGAATCTCTCCCGGAGTTTGAGAGATTTGGACGTGAAAGGGTACCAGTCTTGTCGGGGATTGGGAACCCTTCGCGAGAATGTCCAAAGTTTCAGCGGGATTTCCAAAATGTTGAAAGGAACTCGAAACATGTCAACCTTGGTTTTGAGAATCTCTCCTGGAGTTTGAGAGATTTGGACGTGAAAGGGTACCAACCTTGTCAAGGATTGGGAACCCTTCGCGAGAATGTCCAAAGTTTCAGCGGGATTTCCAAAATGTTGAAAGGAACTCGAAACATGTCAACCTTGGTTTTGAGAATCTCTCCCGGAGTTTGAGAGATTTGGACGTGAAAGGGTACCAGTCTTGTCGGGGATTGGGAACCCTTCGCGAGAATGTCCAAAGTTACAGTGGGATTTCCAAAATGTTGAAAGGAACTCGAAACATGTCAACCTTGTTTTTGAGAATCTCTCCCGGAGTTTGAGAGATTTGGACGTGAAAGGGTACCAATCTTGTCGGGGATTGGGAACCCTTCGCGAGAATGTCCAAAGTTTCAGCGGGATTTCCAAAATGTTGAAAGGAACTCGAAACATGTCAACCTTGGTTTTGAGAATCTCTCCCAGACTTTGAGAGATTTGGACGTGAAAGGGTACCAATCTTGTCGGGGATTGGGAACCCTTCGCGAGAATGTCCAAAGTTTCAGCAGGATTTCCAAAATGTTGAAAGGAACTCGAAACATGTCAACCTTGGTTTTGAGAATCTCTCCTGGAGTTTGAGAGATTTGGACGTGAAAGGGTACCAGTCTTGTCGGGGATTGGGAACCCTTCGCGAGAATGTCCAAAGTTTCAGCGGGATTTCCAAAATGTTGAAAGGAACTCGAAACATGTCAACCTTGGTTTTGAGAATCTCTCCCGGAGTTTGAGAGATTTGGACGTGAAAGGGTACCAGTCTTGTCGGGGATTGGGAACCCTTCGCGAGAATGTCCAAAGTTTCAGCGGGATTTCCAAAATGTTGAAAGGAACTCGAAACATGTCAACCTTGGTTTTGAGAATCTCTCCTGGAGTTTGAGAGATTTGGACGTGAAAGGGTACCAACCTTGTCAAGGATTGGGAACCCTTCGCGAGAATGTCCAAAGTTTCAGCGGGATTTCCAAAATGTTGAAAGGAACTCGAAACATGTCAACCTTGGTTTTGAGAATCTCTCCCGGAGTTTGAGAGATTTGGACGTGAAAGGGTACCAATCTTGTCGGGGATTGGGAACCCTTCGCGAGAATGTCCAAAGTTTCAGCGGGATTTCCAAAATGTTGAAAGGAACTCGAAACATGTCAACCTTGGTTTTGAGAATCTCTCCTGGAGTTTGAGAGATTTGGACGTGAAAGGGTACCAGTCTTGTCGGGGATTGGGAACCCTTCGCGAGAATGTCCAAAGTTTCAGCGGGATTTCCAAAATGTTGAAAGGAACTCGAAACATGTCAACCTTGGTTTTGAGAATCTCTCCCGGAGTTTGAGAGATTTGGACGTGAAAGGGTACCAGTCTTGTCGGGGATTGGGAACCCTTCGCGAGAATGTCCAAAGTTTCAGCGGGATTTCCAAAATGTTGAAAGGAACTCGAAACATGTCAACCTTGGTTTTGAGAATCTCTCCCGGAGTTTGAGAGATTTGGACGTGAAAGGGTACCAGTCTTGTCGGGGATTGGGAACCCTTCGCGAGAATGTCCAAAGTTTCAGCGGGATTTCCAAAATGTTGAAAGGAACTCGAAACATGTCAACCTTGGTTTTGAGAATCTCTCCTGGAGTTTGAGAGATTTGGACGTGAAAGGGTACCAACCTTGTCAAGGATTGGGAACCCTTCGCGAGAATGTCCAAAGTTTCAGCGGGATTTCCAAAATGTTGAAAGGAACTCGAAACATGTCAACCTTGGTTTTGAGAATCTCTCCCGGAGTTTGAGAGATTTGGACGTGAAAGGGTACCAGTCTTGTCGGGGATTGGGAACCCTTCGCGAGAATGTCCAAAGTTTCAGCGGGATTTCCAAAATGTTGAAAGGAACTCGAAACATGTCAACCTTGGTTTTGAGAATCTCTCCCGGAGTTTTAGAGATTTGGACGTGAAAGGGTACCAATCTTATCGGGGATTGGGATCCCTTGGCGAGAATGTCCAAAGTTTCAGCGGGATTTCCAAAATGTTGAAAGGAACTCGAAACATGTCAACCTTGGTTTTGAGAATCTCTCCCGGAGTTTGAGAGATTTGGACGTGAAAGGGTACCAGTCTTGTCGGGGATTGGGAACCCTTTGCGAGAATGTCCAAAGTTTCAGTGGGATTTCCAAATGTTGAAAGGAACTCGAAACATGTCAACCTTGGTTTTGAGAATCTCTCCCGGAGTTTGAGAGATTTGGACGTGAAAGGGTACCAGTCTTGTCGGGGATTGGGAACCCTTCGCGAGAATGTCCAAAGTTTCAGCAGGATTTCCAAAATGTTGAAAGGAACTCGAAACATGTCAACCTTGGTTTTGAGAATCTCTCCCGGAGTTTGAGAGATTTGGACGTGAAAGGGTACCAGTCTTGTCGGGGATTGGGAACCCTTCGCGAGAATGTCCAAAGTTTCAGCGGGATTTCCAAAATGTTGAAAGGAACTCGAAACATGTCAACCTTGGTTTTGAGAATCTCTCCCGGAGTTTGAGAAATTTGGACGTGAAAGGGTACCAGTCTTGTCGGGGATTGGGAACCCTTCGCGAGAATGTCCAAAGTTTCAGCGGGATTTCCCAAATGTTGAAAGGAACTCGAAACATGTCAACCTTGGTTTTGAGAATCTCTCCCGGAGTTTGAGAGATCTGGACGTTGAAGGGTACCAATCTTGTCGGGGATTGGGAACCCTTCGCGAGAATGTCCAAAGTTTCAGCGGGATTTCCAAAATGTTGAAAGGAACTCGAAACATGTCAACCTTGGTTTTGAGAATCTCTCCCGGAGTTTGAGAGATTTGGACGTGAAAGGGTACCAGTCTTGTCGGGGATTGGGAACCCTTCGCGAGAATGTCCAAAGTTTCAGCGGGATTTCCAAAATGTTGAAAGGAACTCGCAACATGTCAACCTTGGTTTTGAGAATCTCTCCCGGAGTTTGAGAGATTTGGACGTGAAAGGGTACCAGTCTTGTCGGGGATTGGGAACCCTTCGCGAGAATGTCCAAAGTTTCAGCGGGATTTCCAAAATGTTGAGAGGAACTCGAAACATGTCAACCTTGGTTTTGAGAATCTCTCCCGGAGTTTGAGAGATTTGGACGTGAAAGGGTACCAGTCTTGTCGGGGATTGGGAACCCTTCGCGAGAATGTCCAAAGTTTCAGCGGGATTTCCAAAATGTTGAAAGGAACTCGAAACATGTCAACCTTGGTTTTGAGAATCTCTCCCGGAGTTTGAGAGATTTGGACGTGAAAGGGTACCAATCTTGTCGGGGATTGGGAACCCTTCGCGAGAATGTCCAAAGTTTCAGCGGGATTTCCAAAATGTTGAAAGGAACTCGAAACATGTCAACCTTGGTTTTGAGAATCTCTCCTGGAGTTTGAGAGATTTGGACGTGAAAGGGTACCAGTCTTGTCGGGGATTGGGAACCCTTCGCGAGAATGTCCAAAGTTTCAGCGGGATTTCCAAAATGTTGAAAGGAACTCGAAACATGTCAACCTTGGTTTTGAGAATCTCTCCCGGAGTTTGAGAGATTTGGACGTGAAAGGGTACCAATCTTGTCGGGGATTGGGAACCCTTCGCGAGAATGTCCAAAGTTTCAGCGGGATTTCCAAAATGTTGAAAGGAACTCGAAACATGTCAACCTTGGTTTTGAGAATCTCTCCTGGAGTTTGAGAGATTTGGACGTGAAAGGGTACCAGTCTTGTCGGGGATTGGGAACCCTTCGCGAGAATGTCCAAAGTTTCAGCGGGATTTCCAAAATGTTGAAAGGAACTCGAAACATGTCAACCTTGGTTTTGAGAATCTCTCCCGGAGTTTGAGAGATTTGGACGTGAAAGGGTACCAGTCTTGTCGGGGATTGGGAACCCTTCGCGAGAATGTCCAAAGTTTCAGCGGGATTTCCAAAATGTTGAAAGGAACTCGAAACATGTCAACCTTGGTTTTGAGAATCTCTCCTGGAGTTTGAGAGATTTGGACGTGAAAGGGTACCAACCTTGTCAAGGATTGGGAACCCTTCGCGAGAATGTCCAAAGTTTCAGCGGGATTTCCAAAATGTTGAAAGGAACTCGAAACATGTCAACCTTGGTTTTGAGAATCTCTCCCGGAGTTTGAGAGATTTGGACGTGAAAGGGTACCAGTCTTGTCGGGGATTGGGAACCCTTCGCGAGAATGTCCAAAGTTTCAGCGGGATTTCCAAAATGTTGAAAGGAACTCGAAACATGTCAACCTTGGTTTTGAGAATCTCTCCCGGAGTTTGAGAGATTTGGACGTGAAAGTGTACCAGTCTTGTCGGGGATTGGGAACCCTTCGCGAGAATGTCCAAAGTTTCAGCGGGATTTCCAAAATGTTGAAAGGAACTCGAAACATGTCAACCTTGGTTTTGAGAATCTCTCCTGGAGTTTGAGAGATTTGGACGTGAAAGTGTACCAACCTTGTCAAGGATTGGGAACCCTTCGCGAGAATGTCCAAAGTTTCAGCGGGATTTCCAAAATGTTGAAAGGAACTCGAAACATGTCAACCTTGGTTTTGAGAATCTCTCCCGGAGTTTGAGAGATTTGGACGTGAAAGGGTACCAGTCTTGTCGGGGATTGGGAACCCTTCGCGAGAATGTCCAAAGTTTCAGCGGGATTTCCAAAATGTTGAAAGGAACTCGAAACATGTCAACCTTGGTTTTGAGAATCTCTCCCGGACTCTGAGAGATTTGGACGTGAAAGGGTACCAGTCTTGTCGGGGATTGGGAACCCTTCGCGAGAATGTCCAAAGTTTCAGCGGGATTTCCCAAATGTTGAAAGGAACTCGAAACATGTCAACCTTGGTTTTGAGAATCTCTCCCGGAGTTTGAGAGATTTGGACGTGAAAGGGTACCAGTCTTGTCGGGGATTGGGAACCCTTTGAGAGAATGTCCAAAGTTTCAGCGGGATTTCCAAAATGTTGAAAGGAACTCGAAACATGTCAACCTTGGTTTTGAGAATCTCTCCCGGAGTTTGAGAGATTTGGACATGAAAGGGTACCAGTCTTGTCGGGGATTGGGAACCCTTCGCCAGAATGTCCAAAGTTTCAGCGGGATTTCCAAAATGTTGAAAGGAACTCGAAACATGTCAACCTTGGTTTTGAGAATCTCTCCCGGACTCTGAGAGATTTGGACGTGAAAGGGTACCAGTCTTGTCGGGGATTGGGAACCCTTCGCGAGAATGTCCAAAGTTTCAGCGGGATTTCCAAAATGTTGAAAGGAACTCGAAACATGTCAACCTTGGTTTTGAGAATCTCTCCCGGAGTTTGAGAGATTTGGACGTGAAAGGGTACCAGTCTTGTCGGGGATTGGGAACCCTTCGCGAGAATGTCCAAAGTTTCAGCGGGATTTCCAAAATGTTGAAGGGAACTCGAAACATGTCAACCTTGGTTTTGAGAATCTCTCCCGGAGTTTGAGAGATTTGGACGTGAAAGGGTACCAATCTTGTCGGGGATTGGGAACCCTTCGCGAGAATGTCCAAAGTTTCAGCGGGATTTCCAAAATGTTGAAAGGAACTCGAAACATGTCAACCTTGGTTTTGAGAATCTCTCCCGGAGTTTGAGAGATTTGGACGTGAAAGGGTACCAGTCTGGTCGGGGATTGGGAACCCTTCGCGAGAATGTCCAAAGTTTCAGCGGGATTTCCAAAATGTTGAAAGGAACTCGAAACATGTCAACCTTGGTTTTGAGAATCTCTCCCGGAGTTTGAGAGATTTGGACGTGAAAGGGTACCAGTCTTGTTGGGGATTGGGAACCCTTCGCGAGAATGTCCAAAGTTTCAGCGGGATTTCCAAAATGTTGAAAGGAACTCGAAACATGTCAACCTTGGTTTTGAGAATCTCTCCCGGAGTTTGAGAGATTTGGACGTGAAAGGGTACCAGTCTTGTCGGGGATTGGAAAACGTTCGCGAGAATGTCCAAAGTTTCAGCGGGATTTCCAAAATGTTGAAAGGAACTCGAAACATGTCAACCTTGGTTTTGAGAATCTCTCCCGGAGTTTGAGAGATTTGGACGTGAAAGGGTACCAATCTTGTTGGGCATTGGGAACCCTTCGCGAGAATGTCCAAAGTTTCAGCGGGATTTGCAAAATGTTGAAAGGAACTCGAAACATGTCAACCTTGGTTTTGAGAATCTCTCCTGGAGTTTGAGAGATTTGGACGTGAAAGGGTACCAGTCTTGTCGGGGATTGGGAACCCTTCGCGAGAATGTCCAAAGTTTCAGCGGGATTTCCAAAATGTTGAAAGGAACTCGAAACATGTCAACCTTGGTTTTGAGAATCTCTCCCGGACTCTGAGAGATTTGGACGTGAAAGGGTACCAGTCTTGTCGGGGATTGGGAACCCTTCGCGAGAATGTCCAAAGTTTCAGCGGGATTTCCAAAATGTTGAAAGGAACTCGAAACATGTCAACCTTGGTTTTGAGAATCTCTCCCGGAGTTTGAGAGATTTGGACGTGAAAGGGTACCAGTCTTGTCGGGGATTGGGAACCCTTCGCGAGAATGTCCAAAGTTTCAGCGGGATTTCCAAAATGTTGAAAGGAACTCGAAACATGTCAACCTTGGTTTTGAGAATCTCTCCCGGAGTTTGAGAGATCTGGACGTGAAAGGGTACCAACCTTGTCGGGGATTGGGAACCCTTCGCGAGAATGTCCAAAGTTTCATCGGGATTTCCAAAATGTTGAAAGGAACTCGAAACATGTCAACCTTGGTTTTGAGAATCTCTCCCGGAGTTTGAGAGATCTGGACGTGAAAGGGTACCAATCTTGTCGGGGATTGGGAACCCTTCGCGAGAATGTCCAAAGTTTCAGCGGGATTTCCAAAATGTTGAAAGGAACTTGAAACATGTCAACCTTGGTTTTGAGAATCTCTCCCGGAGTTTGAGAGATTTGGACGTGAAAGGGTACCAGTCTTGTCGGGGATTGGGAACCCTTTGCGAGAATGTCCAAAGTTTCAGCGGGATTTCCAAAATGTTGAAAGGAACTCGAAACATGTCAACCTTGGTTTTGAGAATCTCTCCCGGAGTTTGAGAGATTTGGACATGAAAGGGTACCAATCTTGTCGGGGATTGGGAACCCTTCGTGAGAATGTCCAAAGTTTCAGCGGGATTTCCAAAATGTTGAAAGGAACTCGAAACATGTCAACCTTGGTTTTGAGAATCTCTCCCGGAGTTTGAGAGATTTGGACGTGAAAGGGTACCAGTCTTGTCGGGGATTGGGAACCCTTCGCGAGAATGTCCAAAGTTTCAGCGGGATTTCCAAAATGTTGAAAGGAACTCGAAACATGTCAGCCTTGGTTTTGAGAATCTCTGCCGGAGTTTGAGAGATTTGGACGAGAAAGGGTACCAGTCTTGTCGGGGATTGGGAACCCTTCGCGAGAATGTCCAAAGTTTCAGCGGGATTTCCAAAAGGTTGAAAGGAACTCGAAACATGTCAACCTTGGTTTTGAGAATCTCTCCCGGAGTTTGAGAGATTTGGACGTGAAAGGGTACCAGTCTTGTTGGGGATTGGGAACCCTTCGCCAGAATGTCTAAAGTTTCAGCGGGATTTCCAAAATGTTGAAAGGAACTCGAAACATGTCAACCTTGGTTTTGAGAATCTCTCCCGGAGTTTGAGAGATTTGGACGTGAAAGGGTACCAGTCTTGTCGGGGATTGGAAAACGTTCGCGAGAATGTCCAAAGTTTCAGCGGGATTTCCAAAATGTTGAAAGGAACTCGAAACATGTCAACCTTGGTTTTGAGAATCTCTCCCGGAGTTTGAGAGATTTGAACGTGAAAGGGTACCAATCTTGTTGGGCATTGGGAACCCTTCACGAGAATGTCCAAAGTTTCAGCGGGATTTGCAAAATGTTGAAAGGAACTCGAAACATGTCAACCTTGGTTTTGAGAATCTCTCCCGGAGTTTGAGAGATTTGGACGTGAAAGGGTACCAGTCTTGTCGGGGATTGGGAACCCTTTGCGAGAATGTCCAAAGTTTCAGCGGGATTTCCAAAATGTTGAAAGGAACTCGAAACATGTCAACCTTGGTTTTGAGAATCTCTCCCGGAGTTTGAGAGATTTGGACGTTAAAGTGTACCAGTCTTGTCGGGGATTGGGAACCCTTCGCGAGAATGTCCAAAGTTTCAGCGGGATTTCCAAAATGTTGAAAGGAACTCGAAACATGTCAACCTTGGTTTTGAGAATCTCTCCCGGAGTTTGAGAGATTTGGACGTGAAAGGGTACCAGTCTTGTCGGGGATTGGGAACCCTTCGCGAGAATGTCCAAAGTTTCAGCGGGATTTCCAAAATGTTGAAAGGAACTCGAAACATGTCAACCTTGGTTTTGAGAATCTCTCCCGGAGTTTGAGAGATCTGGACGTGAAAGGGTACCAACCTTGTCGGGGATTGGGAACCCTTCGCGAGAATGTCCAAAGTTTCATCGGGATTTCCAAAATGTTGAAAGGAACTCGAAACATGTCAACCTTGGTTTTGAGAATCTCTCCCGGACTTTGAGAGATTTGGACGTGAAAGGGTACCAGTCTTGTCGGGGATTGGGAACCCTTCGCCAGAATGTCCAAAGTTTCAGCGGGATTTCCAAAATGTTGAAAGGAACTCGAAACATGTCAACCTTGGTTTTGAGAATCTCTCCCGGAGTTTGAGAGATTTGGACGTGAAAGGGTACCAGTCTTGTCGGGGATTGGGAACCCTTCGCGAGAATGTCCAAAGTTTCAGCGGGATTTCCAAAATGTTGAAAGGATCTCGAAACATGTCAACCTTGGTTTTGAGAATCTCTCCCGGAGTTTGAGAGATTTGGACGTGAAAGGGTACCAGTCTTGTCGGGGATTGGGAACCCTTCGCGAGAATGTCCAAAGTTTCAGCGGGATTTCCAAAATGTTGAAAGGAACTCGAAACACGTCAACCTTGGTTTTGAGAATCTCTCCCGGAGTTTGAGAGATCTGGACGTGAAAGGGTACCAATCTTGTCGGGGATTGGGAACCCTTCGCGAGAATGTCCAAAGTTTCAGCGGGATTTCCAGAAGGTTGAAAGGAACTCGAAACATGTCAACCTTGGTTTTGAGAATCTCTCCCGGAGTTTGAGAGATTTGGACGTGAAAGGGTACCAGTCTTGTCGGGGATTGGGAACCATTCGCGAGAATGTTCAAAGTTTCAGCGGGATTTCCAAAATGTTGAAAGGAACTCGAACCATGTCAACCTTGGTTTTGAGAATCTCTCCCGGAGTTTGAGAGATCTGGACGTGAAAGGGTACCAATCTTGTCAGGGAATGGGAACCCTTCGCGAGAATGTCCAAAGTTTCAGCGGGATTTCCAAAATGTTGAAAGGAACTCGAAACATGTCAACCTTGGTTTTGAGAATCTCTCCCGGAGTTTGAGAGATTTGGACGTGAAAGGGTACCAGTCTTGTCGGGGATTGGGAACCCTTCGCGAGAATGTCCAAAGTTTCAGCGGGATTTCCAAAAGGTTGAAAGGAACTCGAAACATGTCAACCTTGGTTTTGAGAATCTCTCCTGGAGTTTGAGAGATTTGGACGTGAAAGGGTACCAGTCTTGTCGGGGATTGGGAACCCTTCGCCAGAATGTCCAAAGTTTCAGCGGGATTTCCAAAATGTTGAAAGGAACTCGAAACATATCAACCTTGGTTTTGAGAATCTCTCCCGGAGTTTGAGAGATTTGGACGTGAAAGTGTACCAGTCTTGTCGGGGATTGGGAACCCTTCGCGAGAATGTCCAAAGTTTCAGCGGGATTTCCAAAATGTTGAAAGGAACTCGAAACATGTCAACCTTGATTTTGAGAATCTCTCCCGGAGTTTGAGAGATTTGGACGTGAAAGGGTACCAGTCTTGTCGGGGATTGGGAACCCTTTGCGAGAATGTCCAAAGTTTCAGCGGGATTTCCAAAATGTTGAGAGGAACTCGAAACATGTCAACCTTGGTTTTGAGAATCTCTCCTGGAGTTTGAGAGATTTGGACGTGAAAGGGTACCAGTCTTGTCGGGGATTGGGAACCCTTCGCGAGAATGTCCAAAGTTTCAGCGGGATTTCCAAAATGTTGAAAGGAACTCGAAACATGTCAACCTTGGTTTTGAGAATCTCTCCCGGAGTTTGAGAGATTTGGACGTGAAAGGGTACCAGTCTTGTCGGGGATTGGGAACCCTTCGCGAGAATGTCCAAAGTTTCAGCGGGATTTCCAAAATGTTGAAAGGAACTCGAAACATGTCAACCTTGGTTTTGAGAATCTCTCCTGGAGTTTGAGAGATTTGGACGTGAAAGGGTACCAGTCTTGTCGGGGATTGGGAACCCTTCGCGAGAATGTCCAAAGTTTCAGCGGGATTTCCAAAATATTGAAAGGAACTCGAAACATGTCAACCTTGGTTTTGAGAATCTCTCCCGGAGTTTGAGAGATTTGGACGTGAAAGGGTACCAGTCTTGTCGGGGATTGGGAACCCTTCGCGAGAATGTCCAAAGTTTCAGCGGGATTTCCAAAATGTTGAAAGGAACTCGAAACATGTCAACCTTGGTTTTGAGAATCTCTCCCGGAGTTTGAGAGATTTGGACGTGAAAGGGTACCAATCTTGTCGGGGATTGGGAACCCTTCGCGAGAATGTCCAAAGTTTCAGCGGGATTTCCAAAATATTGAAAGGAACTCGAAACATGTCAACCTTGGTTTTGAGAATCTCTCCCGGACTTTGAGAGATTTGGACGTGAAAGGGTACCAGTCTTGTCGGGGATTGGGAACCCTTTGCGAGAATGTCCAAAGTTTCAGCGGGATTTCCAAAATGTTGAAAGGAACTCGAAACATGTCAACCTTGGTTTTGAGAATCTCTCCCGGAGTTTGAGAGATTTGGACGTGAAAGGGTACCAGTCTTGTCGGGGATTGGGAACCCTTTGCGAGAATGTCCAAAGTTTCAGCGGGATTTCCAGAAGGTTGAAAGGAACTCGAAACATGTCAACCTTGGTTTTGAGAATCTCTCCCGGAGTTTGAGAGATTTGGACGTGAAAGGGTACCAGTCTTGTCGGGGATTGGGAACCCTTCGCGAGAATGTTCAAAGTTTCAGCGGGATTTCCAAAATGTTGAAAGGAACTCGAAACATGTCAACCTTGGTTTTGAGAATCTGTCCCGGAGTTTGAGAGATTTGGACGTGAAAGGGTACCAGTCTTGTCGGGGATTGGAAACCCTTCGCGAGAATGTCCAAAGTTTCAGCGGGATTTCCAAAATGTTGAAAGGAACTCGAAACATGTCAACCTTGGTTTTGAGAATCTCTCCCGGAGTTTGAGAGATTTGGACGTGAAAGGGTACCAACCTTGTCGGGGATTGGGAACCCTTCGCGAGAATGTCCAAAGTTTCAGCGGGATTTCCAAAAGGTTGAAAGGAACTCGAAACATGTCAACCTTGGTTTTGAGAATCTCTCCCGGAGTTTGAGAGATTTGGACGTGAAAGGGTACCAGTCTTGTCGGGGATTGGGAACCCTTTGCGAGAATGTCCAAAGTTTCAGCGGGATTTCCAAAATGTTGAAAGGAACTCGAAACATGTCAACCTTGGTTTTGAGAATCTCTCCCGGAGTTTGAGAGATTTGGACGTGAAAGGGTACCAATCTTGTCGGGGATTGGGAACCCTTCGCGAGAATGTCCAAGGTTTCAGCGGGATTTCCAAAATGTTGAAAGAAACTCAAAACATGTCAACCTTGGTTTTGAGAATCTCTCCCGGAGTTTGAGAGATTTGGACGTGAAAGGGTACCAGTCTTGTCGGGGATTGGGAACCCTTTGCGAGAATGTCCAAAGTTTCAGCGGGATTTCCAAAATGTTGAAAGGAACTCGAAACATGTCAACCTTGGTTTTGAGAATCTCTCCCGGAGTTTGAGAGATTTGGACGTGAAAGGGTACCAGTCTTGTCGGGGATTGGGAACCCTTTGCGAGAATGTCCAAAGTTTCAGCGGGATTTCCAAAATGTTGAAAGGAACTCGAAACATGTCAACCTTGGTTTTGAGAATCTCTCCTGGAGTTTGAGAGATTTGGACGTGAAAGGGTACCAGTCTTGTCGGGGATTGGGAACCCTTTGCGAGAATGTCCAAAGTTTCAGTGGGATTTCCAAAATGTTGAAAGGAACTCGAAACATGTCAACCTTGGTTTTGAGAATCTCTCCCGGAGTTTGAGAGATTTGGACGTGAAAGGGTACCAGTCTTGTTGGGGATTGGGAACCCTTCGCGAGAATGTCCAAAGTTTCAGCGGGATTTCCAAAATGTTGAAAGGAACTCGAAACATGTCAACCTTGGTTTTGAGAATCTCTCCCGGAGTTTGAGAGATTTGGACGTGAAAGGGTACCAGTCTTGTCGGGGATTGGAAACCCTTCGCGAGAATGTCCAAAGTTTCAGCGGGATTTCTAAAATGTTGAAAGGAACTCGAAACATGTCAACCTTGGTTTTGAGAATCTCTCCCGGAGTTTGAGAGATCTGGACATGACAGGGTACCAATCTTGTCGGGGATTGGGAACCCTTCGCGAGAATGTCCAAAGTTTCAGCGGGATTTCCAAAATGTTGAAAGGAACTCGAAACATGTCAACCTTGGTTTTGAGAATCTCTCCCGGAGTTTGAGAGATTTGGACGTGAAAGGGTACCAATCTTGTCGGGGATTGGGAACCCTTCGCCAGAATGTCCAAAGTTTCAGCGGGATTTCCAAAATGTTGAAAGGAACTCGAAACATGTCAACCTTGGTTTTGAGAATCTCTCCCGGAGTTTGAGAGATCTGGACGTGAAAGGGTACCAATCTTGTCGGGGATTGGGAACCCTTCACGAGAATGTCCAAAGTTTCAGCGGGATTTCCAAAATGTTGAAAGGAACTTGAACCATGTCAACCTTGGTTTTGAGAATCTCTCCCGGAGTTTGAGAGATTTGTACGTGAAAGGGTACCAGTCTTGTCGGGGTTTGGGAACCCTTCGTGAGAATGTCCAAAGTTTCAGCGGGATTTCCAAAATGTTGAAAGGAACTCGAAACATGTCAACCTTGGTTTTGAGAATCTCTCCCGGACTTTGAGAGATTTGGACGTGAAAGGGTACCAATCTTGTCGGGGATTGGGAACCCTTCACGAGAATGTCCAAAGTTTCAGCGGGATTTCCAAAATGTTGAAACGAACTCGAAACATGTCAACCTTGGTTTTGAGAATCTCTCCCGGAGTTTGAGAGATTTGGACGTGAAAGGGTACCAGTCTTGTCGGGGATTGGGAACCCTTCGTGAGAATGTCCAAAGTTTCAGCGGGATTTCCAAAATGTTGAAAGGAACTCGAAACATGTCAACCTTGGTTTTGAGAATCTCTCCCGGAGTTTGAGAGATCTGGACGTGAAAGTGTACCAATCTTGTCGGGGATTGGGAACCCTTCGCGAGAATGTCCAAAGTTTCAGCGGGATTTCCAAAATGTTGAAAGGAACTCGAAACATGTCAACCTTGGTTTTGAGAATCTCTCCCGGAGTTTGAGAGATCTGGACGTGAAAGGGTACCAATCTTGTCGGGGATTGGGAACCCTTCACGAGAATGTCCAAAGTTTCAGCGGGATTTCCAAAATGTTGAAAGGAACTCGAAACATGTCAACCTTGGTTTTGAGAATCTCTCCCGGAGTTTGAGAGATTTGGACGTGAAAGGGTACCAGTCTTTTCGGGGATTGGGAACCCTTCGCGAGAATGTCCAAAGTTTCAGCGGGATTTCCAAAATGTTGAAAGGAACTCGAAACACGTCAACCTTGGTTTTGAGAATCTCTCCCGGAGTTTGAGAGATTTGGACGTGAAAGGGTACCAGTCTTGTCGGGGATTGGGAACCCTTCGCGAGAATGTCCAAAGTTTCAGCGGGATTTCCAAAATGTTGAAAGGAACTCGAAACATGTCAACCTTGGTTTTGAGAATCTCGCCCGGAGTTTGAGAGATTTGGACGTGAAAGGGTACCAGTCTTGTCGGGGATTGGGAACCCTTCGCGAGAATGTCCAAAGTTTCAGCGGGATTTCCAAAATGTTGAAAGGAACTCGAAACATGTCAACCTTGGTTTTGAGAATCTCTCCCGGAGTTTGAGAGATTTGGACGTGAAAGGGTACCAGTCTTGTCGGGGATTGGAAACCCTTCGCGAGAATGTCCAAAGTTTCAGCGGGATTTCTAAAATGTTGAAAGGAACTCGAAACATGTCAACCTTGGTTTTGAGAATCTCTCCCGGAGTTTGAGAGATCTGGACATGACAGGGTACCAATCTTGTCGGGGATTGGGAATCCTTCGCGAGAATGTCCAAAGTTTCAGCGGGATTTCCAAAATGTTGAAAGGAACTCGAAACATGTCAACCTTGGTTTTGAGAATCTCTCCCGGAGTTTGAGAGATTTGGACGTGAAAGGGTACCAACCTTGTCGGGGATTGGGAACCCTTCGCCAGAATGTCCAAAGTTTCAGCGGGATTTCCAAAATGTTGAAAGGAACTCGAAACATGTCAACCTTGGTTTTGAGAATCTCTCCCGGAGTTTGAGAGATCTGGACGTGAAAGGGTACCAATCTTGTCGGGGATTGGGAACCCTTCACGAGAATGTCCAAAGTTTCAGCGGGATTTCCAAAATGTTGAAAGGAACTCGAAACATGTCAACCTTGGTTTTGAGAATCTCTCCCGGAGTTTGAGAGATCTGGACGTGAAAGGGTACGAATCTTGTCGGGGATTGGGAACCCTTCGCGAGAATGTCCAAAGTTTCAGCGGGATTTCCAAAATGTTGAAAGGAACTCGAACCATGTCAACCTTGGTTTTGAGAATCTCTCCCGGAGTTTGAGAGATTTGGACGTGAAAGGGTACCAGTCTTGTCGGGGATTGGGAACCCTTTGCGAGAATGTCCAAAGTTTCAGCGGGATTTCCAAAATGTTGAAAGGAACTCGAAACATGTCAACCTTGGTTTTGAGAATCTCGCCCGGTGTTGGAGAGATTTGGACGTGAAATGGTACCAGTCTTGTCGGGGATTGGGAACCCTTTGCGAGAATGTCCAAAGTTTCAGCGGGATTTCCAAAATGTTGAAAGGAACTCGAAACATGTCAACCTTGGTTTTGAGAATCTCTCCCGGAGTTTGAGAGATTTGGACGTGAAAGGGTACCAGTCTTGTCGGGGATTGGGAACCCTTCGCGAGAATGTCCAAAGTTTCAGCGGGATTTCCAAAATGTTGAAAGGAACTCGAAACATGTCAACCTTGGTTTTGAGAATCTCTCCCGGAGTTTGAGAGATTTGTACGTGAAAGGGTACCAGTCTTATCGGGGTTTGGGAACCCTTCGAGAGAATGTCCAAAGTTTCAGCGGGATTTCCAAAATGTTGAAAGGAACTCGAAACATGTCAACCTTGGTTTTGAGAATCTGTCCCGGAGTTTGAGAGATTTGGACGTGAAAGGGTACCAGTCTTGTCGGGGATTGGAAACCCTTCGCGAGAATGTCCAAAGTTTCAGCGGGATTTTTAAAATGTTGAAAGGAACTCGAAACATGTCAACCTTGGTTTTGAGAATCTCTCCCGGAGTTTGAGAGATCTGGACGTGACAGGGTACCAATCTTGTCGGGGATTGGGAACCCTTCGCGAGAATGTCCAAAGTTTCAGCGGGATTTCCAAAATGTTGAAAGGAACTCGAAACATGTCAACCTTGGTTTTGAGAATCTCTCCCGGACTTTGAGAGATTTGGACGTGAAAGGGTACCAATCTTGTCGGGGATTGGGAACCCTTCACGAGAATGTCCAAAGTTTCAGCGGGATTTCCAAAATGTTGAAACGAACTCGAAACATGTCAACCTTGGTTTTGAGAATCTCTCCCGGAGTTTGAGAGATTTGGACGTGAAAGGGTACCAGTCTTGTCGGGGATTGGGAACCCTTCATGAGAATGTCCAAAGTTTCAGCGGGATTTCCAAAATGTTGAAAGGAACTCGAAACATGTCAACCTTGGTTTTGAGAATCTCTCCCGGAGTTTGAGAGATCTGGACGTGAAAGTGTACCAATCTTGTCGGGGATTGGGAACCCTTCGCGAGAATGTCCAAAGTTTCAGCGGGATTTCCAAAATGTTGAAAGGAACTCGAAACATGTCAACCTTGGTTTTGAGAATCTCTCCCGGAGTTTGAGAGATCTGGACGTGAAAGGGTACCAATCTTGTCGGGGATTGGGAACCCTTCACGAGAATGTCCAAAGTTTCAGCGGGATTTCCAAAATGTTGAAAGGAACTCGAAACATGTCAACCTTGGTTTTGAGAATCTCTCCCGGAGTTTGAGAGATTTGGACGTGAAAGGGTACCAGTCTTTTCGGGGATTGGGAACCCTTCGCGAGAATGTCCAAAGTTTCAGCGGGATTTCCAAAATGTTGAAAGGAACTCGAAACACGTCAACCTTGGTTTTGAGAATCTCTCCCGGAGTTTGAGAGATTTGGACGTGAAAGCGTACCAGTCTTGTCGGGGATTGGGAACCCTTCGCGAGAATGTCCAAAGTTTCAGCGGGATTTCCAAAATGTTGAAAGGAACTCGAAACATGTCAACCTTGGTTTTGAGAATCTCTCCCGGAGTTTGAGAGATTTGGACGTGAAAGGGTACCAATCTTGTCGGGGATTGGGAACCCTTCGCGAGAATGTCCAAAGTTTCAGCGGGATTTCCAAAATGTTGAAAGGAACTCGAAACATGTCAACCTTGGTTTTGAGAATCTCTCCCGGACTTTGAGAGATTTGGACGTGAAAGGGTACCAATCTTGTCGGGGATTGGGAACCCTTCACGAGAATGTCCAAAGTTTCAGCGGGATTTCCAAAATGTTGAAACGAACTCGAAACATGTCAACCTTGGTTTTGAGAATCTCTCCCGGAGTTTGAGAGATTTGGACGTGAAAGGGTACCAGTCTTGTCGGGGATTGGGAACCCTTCGTGAGAATGTCCAAAGTTTCAGCGGGATTTCCAAAATGTTGAAAGGAACTCGAAACATGTCAACCTTGGTTTTGAGAATCTCTCCCGGAGTTTGAGAGATCTGGACGTGAAAGTGTACCAATCTTGTCGGGGATTGGGAACCCTTCGCGAGAATGTCCAAAGTTTCAGCGGGATTTCCAAAATGTTGAAAGGAACTCGAAACATGTCAACCTTGGTTTTGAGAATCTCTCCCGGAGTTTGAGAGATCTGGACGTGAAAGGGTACCAATCTTGTCGGGGATTGGGAACCCTTCACGAGAATGTCCAAAGTTTCAGCGGGATTTCCAAAATGTTGAAAGGAACTCGAAACATGTCAACCTTGGTTTTGAGAATCTCTCCCGGAGTTTGAGAGATTTGGACGTGAAAGGGTACCAGTCTTTTCGGGGATTGGGAACCCTTCGCGAGAATGTCCAAAGTTTCAGCGGGATTTCCAAAATGTTGAAAGGAACTCGAAACACGTCAACCTTGGTTTTGAGAATCTCTCCCGGAGTTTGAGAGATTTGGACGTGAAAGGGTACCAGTCTTGTCGGGGATTGGGAACCCTTCGCGAGAATGTCCAAAGTTTCAGCGGGATTTCCAAAATGTTGAAAGGAACTCGAAACATGTCAACCTTGGTTTTGAGAATCTCGCCCGGAGTTTGAGAGATTTGGACGTGAAAGGGTACCAGTCTTGTCGGGGATTGGGAACCCTTCGCGAGAATGTCCAAAGTTTCAGCGGGATTTCCAAAATGTTGAAAGGAACTCGAAACATGTCAACCTTGGTTTTGAGAATCTCTCCCGGAGTTTGAGAGATTTGGACGTGAAAGGGTACCAGTCTTGTCGGGGATTGGAAACCCTTCGCGAGAATGTCCAAAGTTTCAGCGGGATTTCTAAAATGTTGAAAGGAACTCGAAACATGTCAACCTTGGTTTTGAGAATCTCTCCCGGAGTTTGAGAGATCTGGACATGACAGGGTACCAATCTTGTCGGGGATTGGGAATCCTTCGCGAGAATGTCCAAAGTTTCAGCGGGATTTCCAAAATGTTGAAAGGAACTCGAAACATGTCAACCTTGGTTTTGAGAATCTCTCCCGGAGTTTGAGAGATTTGGACGTGAAAGGGTACCAACCTTGTCGGGGATTGGGAACCCTTCGCCAGAATGTCCAAAGTTTCAGCGGGATTTCCAAAATGTTGAAAGGAACTCGAAACATGTCAACCTTGGTTTTGAGAATCTCTCCCGGAGTTTGAGAGATCTGGACGTGAAAGGGTACCAATCTTGTCGGGGATTGGGAACCCTTCACGAGAATGTCCAAAGTTTCAGCGGGATTTCCAAAATGTTGAAAGGAACTCGAAACATGTCAACCTTGGTTTTGAGAATCTCTCCCGGAGTTTGAGAGATCTGGACGTGAAAGGGTACGAATCTTGTCGGGGATTGGGAACCCTTCGCGAGAATGTCCAAAGTTTCAGCGGGATTTCCAAAATGTTGAAAGGAACTCGAACCATGTCAACCTTGGTTTTGAGAATCTCTCCCGGAGTTTGAGAGATTTGGACGTGAAAGGGTACCAGTCTTGTCGGGGATTGGGAACCCTTTGCGAGAATGTCCAAAGTTTCAGCGGGATTTCCAAAATGTTGAAAGGAACTCGAAACATGTCAACCTTGGTTTTGAGAATCTCGCCCGGTGTTGGAGAGATTTGGACGTGAAATGGTACCAGTCTTGTCGGGGATTGGGAACCCTTTGCGAGAATGTCCAAAGTTTCAGCGGGATTTCCAAAATGTTGAAAGGAACTCGAAACATGTCAACCTTGGTTTTGAGAATCTCTCCCGGAGTTTGAGAGATTTGGACGTGAAAGGGTACCAGTCTTGTCGGGGATTGGGAACCCTTCGCGAGAATGTCCAAAGTTTCAGCGGGATTTCCAAAATGTTGAAAGGAACTCGAAACATGTCAACCTTGGTTTTGAGAATCTCTCCCGGAGTTTGAGAGATTTGTACGTGAAAGGGTACCAGTCTTATCGGGGTTTGGGAACCCTTCGAGAGAATGTCCAAAGTTTCAGCGGGATTTCCAAAATGTTGAAAGGAACTCGAAACATGTCAACCTTGGTTTTGAGAATCTGTCCCGGAGTTTGAGAGATTTGGACGTGAAAGGGTACCAGTCTTGTCGGGGATTGGAAACCCTTCGCGAGAATGTCCAAAGTTTCAGCGGGATTTTTAAAATGTTGAAAGGAACTCGAAACATGTCAACCTTGGTTTTGAGAATCTCTCCCGGAGTTTGAGAGATCTGGACGTGACAGGGTACCAATCTTGTCGGGGATTGGGAACCCTTCGCGAGAATGTCCAAAGTTTCAGCGGGATTTCCAAAATGTTGAAAGGAACTCGAAACATGTCAACCTTGGTTTTGAGAATCTCTCCCGGACTTTGAGAGATTTGGACGTGAAAGGGTACCAATCTTGTCGGGGATTGGGAACCCTTCACGAGAATGTCCAAAGTTTCAGCGGGATTTCCAAAATGTTGAAACGAACTCGAAACATGTCAACCTTGGTTTTGAGAATCTCTCCCGGAGTTTGAGAGATTTGGACGTGAAAGGGTACCAGTCTTGTCGGGGATTGGGAACCCTTCATGAGAATGTCCAAAGTTTCAGCGGGATTTCCAAAATGTTGAAAGGAACTCGAAACATGTCAACCTTGGTTTTGAGAATCTCTCCCGGAGTTTGAGAGATCTGGACGTGAAAGTGTACCAATCTTGTCGGGGATTGGGAACCCTTCGCGAGAATGTCCAAAGTTTCAGCGGGATTTCCAAAATGTTGAAAGGAACTCGAAACATGTCAACCTTGGTTTTGAGAATCTCTCCCGGAGTTTGAGAGATCTGGACGTGAAAGGGTACCAATCTTGTCGGGGATTGGGAACCCTTCACGAGAATGTCCAAAGTTTCAGCGGGATTTCCAAAATGTTGAAAGGAACTCGAAACATGTCAACCTTGGTTTTGAGAATCTCTCCCGGAGTTTGAGAGATTTGGACGTGAAAGGGTACCAGTCTTTTCGGGGATTGGGAACCCTTCGCGAGAATGTCCAAAGTTTCAGCGGGATTTCCAAAATGTTGAAAGGAACTCGAAACACGTCAACCTTGGTTTTGAGAATCTCTCCCGGAGTTTGAGAGATTTGGACGTGAAAGCGTACCAGTCTTGTCGGGGATTGGGAACCCTTCGCGAGAATGTCCAAAGTTTCAGCGGGATTTCCAAAATGTTGAAAGGAACTCGAAACATGTCAACCTTGGTTTTGAGAATCTCTCCCGGAGTTTGAGAGATTTGGACGTGAAAGGGTACCAATCTTGTCGGGGATTGGGAACCCTTCGCGAGAATGTCCAAAGTTTCAGCGGGATTTCCAAAATGTTGAAAGGAACTCGAAACATGTCAACCTTTGTTTTGAGAATCTCTCCCGAAGTTTGAGAGATTTGGACGTGAAAGGGTACCAGTCTTGTCGGGGATTGGGAACCCTTCGCGAGAATGTCCAAAGTTTCAGCGGGATTTCCAAAATGTTGAAAGGAACTCGAAACATGTCAACCTTGGTTTTGAGAATCTCTCCCGGAGTTTGAGAGATCTGGACGTGAAAGTGTACCAATCTTGTCGGGGATTGGGAACCCTTCGCGAGAATGTCCAAAGTTTCAGCGGGATTTCCAAAATGTTGAAAGGAACTCGAAACATGTCAACCTTGGTTTTGAGAATCTCTCCCGGAGTTTGAGAGATCTGGACGTGAAAGGGTACCAATCTTGTCGGGGATTGGGAACCCTTCACGAGAATGTCCAAAGTTTCAGCGGGATTTCCAAAATGTTGAAAGGAACTCGAAACATGTCAACCTTGGTTTTGAGAATCTCTCCCGGAGTTTGAGAGATTTGGACGTGAAAGGGTACCAGTCTTTTCGGGGATTGGGAACCCTTCGCGAGAATGTCCAAAGTTTCAGCGGGATTTCCAAAATGTTGAAAGGAACTCGAACCATGTCAACCTTGGTTTTGAGAATCTCTCCCGGAGTTTGAGAGATTTGGACGTGAAAGGGTACCAGTCTTGTCGGGGATTGGGAACCCTTCGCGAGAATGTCCAAAGTTTCAGCGGGATTTCCAAAATGTTGAAAGGAACTCGAAACATGTCAACCTTGGTTTTGAGAATCTCTCCCGGAGTTTGAGAGATTTGGACGTGAAAGGGTACCAATCTTGTCGGGGATTGGGAACCCTTCGCGAGAATGTCCAAAGTTTCAGCGGGATTTCCAAAATGTTGAAAGGAACTCGAAACATGTCAACCTTTGTTTTGAGAATCTCTCCCGAAGTTTGAGAGATTTGGACGTGAAAGGGTACCAGTCTTGTCGGGGATTGGGAACCCTTCGCGAGAATGTCCAAAGTTTCAGCGGGATTTCCAAAATGTTGAAAGGAACTCGAAACATGTCAACCTTGGTTTTGAGAATCTCTCCCGGAGTTTGAGAGATTTGGACGTGAAAGGGTACCAGTCTTGTCGGGGATTGGGAACCCTTCGCGAGAATGTCCAAAGTTTCAGCGGGATTTCCAAAATGTTGAAAGGATCTCGAAACATGTCAACCGTGGTTTTGAGAATCTCGCCCGGAGTTTGAGAGATTTGGACGTGAAAGGGTACCAGTCTTGTCGGGGATTGGGAACCCTTCGCCAGAATGTCCAAAGTTTCAGCGGGATTTCCAAAATGTTGAAAGGAACTCGAAACATGTCAACCTTGGTTTTGAGAATCTCTCCCGGAGTTTGAGAGATCTGGACGTGACAGGGTACCAATCTTGTCGGGGATTGGGAACCCTTCGCGAGAATGACCAAAGTTTCAGCGGGATTTCCAAAATGTTGAAAGGAACTCGAAACATGTCAACCTTGGTTTTGAGAATCTCTCCCGGACTTTGAGAGATTTGGACGTGAAAGGGTACCAATCTTGTCGGGGATTGGGAACCCTTCACGAGAATGTCCAAAGTTTCAGCGGGATTTCCAAAATGTTGAAAGGAACTCGAAACATGTCAACCTTGGTTTTGAGAATCTCTCCCGGAGTTTGAGAGATTTGGACGTGAAAGGGTACCAGTCTTGTCGGGGATTGGGAACCCTTCGTGAGAATGTCCAAAGTTTCAGCGGGATTTCCAAAATGTTGAAAGGAACTCGAAACATGTCAACCTTGGTTTTGAGAATCTCTCCCGGAGTTTGAGAGATCTGGACTTGAAAGTGTACCAATCTTGTCGGGGATTGGGAACCCTTCGCGTGAATGTCCAAAGTTTCAGCGGGATTTTTAAAATGTTGAAAGGAACTCGAAACATGTCAACCTTGGTTTTGAGAATCTCTCCCGGAGTTTGAGAGATCTGGACGTGAAAGGGTACCAATCTTGTCGGGGATTGGGAACCCTTCACGAGAATGTCCAAAGTTTCAGCGGGATTTCCAAAATGTTGAAAGGAACTCGAAACATGTCAACCTTGGTTTTGAGAATCTCTCCCGGAGTTTGAGAGATTTGGACGTGAAAGGGTACCAGTCTTTTCGGGGATTGGGAACCCTTCGCGAGAATGTCCAAAGATTCAGCGGGATTTCCAAAATGTTGAAAGGAACTCGAAACACGTCAACCTTGGTTTTGAGAATCTCTCCCGGAGTTTGAGAGATTTGGACGTGAAAGGGTACCAGTCTTGTCGGGGATTGGGAACCCTTCGCGAGAATGTCCAAAGTTTCAGCGGGATTTCCAAAATGTTGAAAGGAACTCGAAACATGTCAACCTTGGTTTTGAGAATCTCTCCCGGAGTTTGAGAGATTTGGACGTGAAAGGGTACCAATCTTGTCGGGGATTGGGAACCCTTCGCGAGAATGTCCAAAGTTTCAGCGGGATTTCCAAAATGTTGAAAGGAACTCGAACCATGTCAACCTTGGTTTTGAGAATCTCTCCCGGAGTTTGAGAGATTTGGACGTGAAAGGGTACCAATCTTGTCGGGGATTGGGAACCCTTCGCGAGAATGTCCAAAGTTTCAGCGGGATTTCCAAAAGGTTGAAAGGACCTCGAAACATGTCAACCTTGGTTTTGAGAATCTCTCCCGGAGTTTGAGAGATTTGGACGTGAAAGGGTACCAGTCTTGTCGGGGATTGGGAACCCTTCGCGAGAATGTCCAAAGTTTCAGCGGGATTTCCAAAAGGTTGAAAGGACCTCGAAACATGTCAACCTTGGTTTTGAGAATCTCTCCCGGAGTTTGAGAGATTTGGACGTGAAAGGGTATCAGTCTTGTCGGGGATTGGGAACCCTTCGCGAGAATGTCCAAAGTTTCAGCGGGATTTCCAAAATGTTGAAAGGAACTCGAAACATGTCAACCTTGGTTTTGAGAATCTCTCCCGGAGTTTGAGAGATTTGGACATGAAAGGGTACCAATCTTGTCGGGGATTGGGAACCCTTCGCGAGAATGTCCAAGGTTTCAGCGGGATTTCCAAAATGTTGAAAGGAACTCGAAACATGTCAACCTTGGTTTTGAGAATCTCTCCCGGAGTTTGAGAGATTTGGACGTGAAAGGGTACCAGTCTTGTCGGGGATTGGGAACCCTTTGCGAGAATGTCCAAAGTTTCAGCGGGATTTCCAAAATGTTGAAAGGAACTCGAAACATGTCAACCTTGGTTTTGAGAATCTCTCCCGGAGTTTGAGAGATTTGGACGTGAAAGGGTACCAGTCTTGTCGGGGATTGGGAACCCTTCGCGAGAATGTCCAAAGTTTCAGCGGGATTTCCAAAATGTTGAAAGGAACTCGAAACATGTCAACCTTGGTTTTGAGAATCTCTCCCGGAGTTTGAGAGATTTGGACGTGAAAGGGTACCAGTCTTGTCGGGGATCAGGAACCCTTTGCGAGAATGTCCAAAGTTTCAGCGGGATTTCCAAAATGTTGAAAGGAACTCGAAACATGTCAACCTTGGTTTTGAGAATCTCTCCCGGACTTTGAGAGATTTGGACGTGAAAGGTTACCAGTCTTGTCGGGGATTGGGAACCCTTCGCGAGAATGTCCAAAGTTTCAGCGGGATTTCCAAAATGTTGAAAGGAACTCGAAACATGTCAACCTTGGTTTTGAGAATCTCTCCCGGAGTTTGAGAGATTTGGACGTGAAAGGGTACCAGTCTTGTCGGGGATTGGAAACCCTTCGCGAGAATGTCCAAAGTTTCAGCGGGATTTCCAAAATGTTGAAAGGAACTCGAAACATGTCAACCTTGGTTTTGAGAATCTCTCCCGGAGTTTGAGAGATTTGGACGTGAAAGGGTACCAGTCTTGTCGGGGATTGGGAACCCTTCGCGAGAATGTCCAAAGTTTCAGCGGGATTTCCAAAATGTTGAAAGGAACTCGAAACATGTCAACCTTGGTTTTGAGAATCTCTCCCGGTGTTGGAGAGATTTGGACGTGAAAGGGTACCAGTCTTGTCGGGGATTGGGAACCCTTTGCGAGAATGTCCAAAGTTTCAGCGGGATTTCCAAAATGTTGAAAGGAACTCGAAACATGTCAACCTTGGTTTTGAGAATCTCTCCCGGTGTTTGAGAGATTTGGACGTGAAAGGGTACCAGTCTTGTCGGGGATTGGGAACCCTTTGCGAGAATGTCCAAAGTTTCAGCGGGATTTCCAAAATGTTGAAAGGAACTCGAAACATGTCAACCTTGGTTTTGAGAATCTCTCCCGGACTTTGAGAGATTTGGACGTGAAAGGGTACCAGTCTTGTCGGGGATTGGGAACCCTTCGCGAGAATGTCCAAAGTTTCAGCGGGATTTCCAAAATGTTGAAAGGAACTCGCAACATGTCAACCTTGGTTTTGAGAATCTCTCCCGGAGTTTGAGAGATTTGGACGTGAAAGGGTACCAGTCTTGTCGGGGTTTGGGAACCCTTCGCGAGAATGTCCAAAGTTTCAGCGGGATTTCCAAAATGTTGAAAGGAACTCGAAACATGTCAACCTTGGTTTTGAGAATCTCTCCCGGAGTTTGAGAGATTTGGACGTGAAAGGGTACCAGTCTTGTCGGGGATTGGAAACCCTTCGCGAGAATGTCCAAAGTTTCAGCGGGATTTTTAAAATGTTGAAAGGAACTCGAAACATGTCAACCTTGGTTTTGAGAATCTCTCCCGGAGTTTGAGAGATCTGGACGTGACAGGGTACCAATCTTGTCGGGGATTGGGAACCCTTCGCGAGAATGTCCAAAGTTTCAGCGGGATTTCCAAAATGTTGAAAGGAACTCGAAACATGTCAACCTTGGTTTTGAGAATCTCTCCCGGACTTTGAGAGATTTGGACGTGAAAGGGTACCAATCTTGTCGGGGATTGGGAACCCTTCACGAGAATGTCCAAAGTTTCAGCGGGATTTCCAAAATGTTGAAAGGAACTCGAAACATGTCAACCTTGGTTTTGAGAATCTCTCCCGGAGTTTGAGAGGTCTGGACGTGAAAGTGTACCAATCTTGTCGGGGATTGGGAACCCTTCGCGAGAATGTCCAAAGTTTCAGCGGGATTTCCAAAATGTTGAAAGGAACTCGAAACATGTCAACCTTGGTTTTGAGAATCTCTCCCGGAGTTTGAGAGATCTGGACGTGAAAGGGTACCAATCTTGTCGGGGATCGGTAACCCTTCGCGAGAATGTCCAAAGTTTCAGCGGGATTTCCAAAATGTTGAAAGGAACTCGAAACATGTCAACCTTGGTTTTGAGAATCTCTCCCGGAGTTTGAGAGATTTGGACGTGAAAGGGTACCAGTCTTTTCGAGGATTGGGAACCCTTTGCGAGAATGTCCAAAGTTTCAGCGGGATTTCCAAAATGTTGAAAGGAACTCGAAACACGTCAACCTTGGTTTTGAGAATCTCTCTTGGAGTTTGAGAGATTTGGACGTGAAAGGGTACCAGTCTTGTCGGGGATTGGGAACCCTTCGCGAGAATGTCCAAAGTTTCAGCGGGATTTCCAAAATGTTGAAAGGAACTCGAAACATGTCAACCTTGGTTTTGAGAATCTGTCCCGACGTTTGAGAGATTTGGACGTGAAAGGGTACCAGTCTTGTCGGGGATTGGGAACCCTTTGCGAGAATGTCCAAAGTTTCAGCGGGATTTCCAAAATGTTGAAAGGAACTCGAAACATGTCAACCTTGGTTTTGAGAATCTCTCCCGGAGTTTGAGAGATTTGGACGTGAAAGGGTACCAGTCTTGTCGGGGATTGGGAACCCTTCGCGAGAATGTCCAAAGTTTCAGCGGGATTTCCAAAATGTTGAAAGGAACTCGAAACATGTCAACCTTGGTTTTGAGAATCTCTCCCGGAGTTTGAGAGATTTGGACGTGAAAGGGTACCAGTCTTGTCGGGGATTGGGAACCCTTCGCGAGAATGTCCAAAGTTTCAGCGGGATTTCCAAAAGGTTGAAAGGACCTCGAAACATGTCAACCTTGGTTTTGAGAATCTCTCCCGGAGTTTGAGAGATTTGGACGTGAAAGGGTATCAGTCTTGTCAGGGATTGGGAACCCTTCGCGAGAATGTCCAAAGTTTCAGCGTGATTTCCAAAATGTTGAAAGGAACTCGAAACATGTCAACATGGTTTTGAGAATCTCTCCCGGAGTTTGAGAGATTTGGACGTGAAAGGGTACCAGTCTTGTCGGGGATTGGGAACCCTTCGCGAGAATGTCCAAAGTTTCAGCGGGATTTCCAAAATGTTGAAAGGAACTCGAAACATGTCAACCTTGGTTTTGAGAATCTCTCCCGGACTTTGAGAGATTTGGACGTGAAAGGGTACTAGTCTTGTCGGGGATTGGGAACCCTTCGCGAGAATGTCCAAAGTTTCAGCGGGATTTCCAAAATGTTGAAAGGAAGTCGAAACATGTCAACCTTGGTTTTGAGAATCTCTCCCGAAGTTTGAGAGATTTGGACGTGAAAGGGTACCAGTCTTGTCGGGGATTGGGAACCCTTTGCGAGAATGTCCAAAGTTTCAGCGGGATTTCCAAAATGTTGAAAGGAACTCGAAACATGTCAACCTTGGTTTTGAGAATCTCTCCCGGAGTTTGAGAGATTTGGACGTGAAAGGGTACCAATCTTGTCGGGGATTGGGAACCCTTCGCGAGAATGTCCAAAGTTTCAGCGGGATTTCCAAAATGTTGAAAGGAACTCGAAACATGTCAACCTTGGTTTTGAGAATCTCTCCCGAAGTTTGAGAGATTTGGACGTGAAAGGGTACCAGTCTTGTCGGGGATTGGGAACCCTTCGCGAGAATGTCCAAAGTTTCAGCGGGATTTCCAAAATGTTGAAAGGAACTCGAAACATGTCAACCTTGGTTTTGAGAATCTCTCCCGGAGTTTGAGAGATTTGGACGTGAAAGGGTACCAGTCTTGTCGGGGATTGGGAACCCTTCGCGAGAATGTCCAAAGTTTCAGCGGGATTTCCAAAATGTTGAAAGGATCTCGAAACATGTCAACCTTGGTTTTGAGAATCTCTCCCGGAGTTTGAGAGATTTGGACGTGAAAGGGTACCAGTCTTGTCGGGGATTGGGAACCCTTCGCGAGAATGTCCAAAGTTTCAGCGGGATTTCCAAAAGGTTGAAAGGACCTCGAAACATGTCAACCTTGGTTTTGAGAATCTCTCCCGAAGTTTGAGAGATTTGGACGTGAAAGGGTACCAGTCTTGTCGGGGATTGGGAACCCTTTGCGAGAATGTCCAAAGTTTCAGCGGGATTTCCAAAATGTTGAAAGGAACTCGAAACATGTCAACCTTGGTTTTGAGAATCTCTCCCGGAGTTTGAGAGATTTGGACGTGAAAGGGTACCAATCTTGTCGGGGATTGGGAACCCTTTGCGAGAATGTCCAAAGTTTCAGCGGGATTTCCAAAATGTTGAAAGGAACTCGAAACATGTCAACCTTGGTTTTGAGAATCTGTCCCGAAGTTTGAGAGATTTGGACGTGAAAGGGTACCAGTCTTGTCGGGGATTGGGAACCCTTCGCGAGAATGTCCAAAGTTTCAGCGGGATTTCCAAAAAGGTTGAAAGGACCTCGAAACATGTCAACCTTGGTTTTGAGAATCTCTCCCGGAGTTTGAGAGATTTGGACGTGAAAGGGTATCAGTCTTGTCGGGGATTGGGAACCCTTCGCGAGAATGTCCAAAGTTTCAGCGGGATTTCCAAAATGTTGAAAGGAACTCGAAACATGTCAACATGGTTTTGAGAATCTCTCCCGGATTTTGAGAGATTTGGACGTGAAAGGGTACCAGTCTTGTCGGGGATTGGGAACCCTTCACGAGAATGTCCAAAGTTTCAGCGGGATTTCCAAAATGTTGAAAGGAACTCGAAACATGTCAACCTTGGTTTTGAGAATCTCTCCCGGAGTTTGAGAGATTTGGACGTGAAAGGGTACTAGTCTTGTCGGGGATTGGGAACCCTTCGCGAGAATGTCCAAAGATTCAGCGGGATTTCCAAAATGTTGAAAGGAACTCGAACCATGTCAACCTTGGTTTTGAGAATCTCTCCCGAAGTTTGAGAGATTTGGACGTGAAAGGGTACCAGTCTTGTCGGGGATTGGGAACCCTTCGCGAGAATGTCCAAAGTTTCAGCGGGATTTCCAAAAGGTTGAAAGGAACTCGAAACATGTCAACCTTGGTTTTGAGAATCTCTCCCGAAGTTTGAGAGATTTGGACGTGAAAGGGTACCAATCTTGTCGGGGATTGGGAACCCTTCGCGAGAATGTCCAAAGTTTCAGCGGGATTTCCAAAATGTTGAAAGGAACTCGAAACATGTCAACCTTGGTTTTGAGAATCTCTCCCGGAGTTTGAGAGATTTGGACGTGAAAGGGTACCAATCTTGTCGGGGATTGGGAACCCTTCGCGAGAATGTCCAAAGTTTCAGCGGGATTTCCAAAATGTTGAAAGGAACTCGAAACATGTCAACCTTGGTTTTGAGAATCTCTCCCAAAGTTTGAGAGATTTGGACGTGAAAGGGTACCAGTCTTGTCGGGGATTGGGAACCCTTCGCGAGAATGTCCAAAGTTTCAGCGGGATTTCCAAAATGTTGAAAGGAACTCGAAACATGTCAACCTTGGTTTTGAGAATCTCTCCCGGAGTTTGAGAGATTTGGACGTGAAAGGGTACCAGTCTTGTCGGGGATTGGGAACCCTTCGCGAGAATGTCCAAAGTTTCAGCGGGATTTCCAAAATGTTGAAAGGATCTCGAAACATGTCAACCTTGGTTTTGAGAATCTCTCCCGGAGTTTGAGAGATTTGGACGTGAAAGGGTACCAGTCTTGTCGGGGATTGGAAACCCTTCGCGAGAATGTCCAAAGTTTCGGTGGGATTTCCAAAATGTTGAAAGGAACTTGAAACATGTCAACCGTGGTTTTGAGAATCTCTCCTGGAGTTTGAAAGATTTGGACGTGAAAGGGTACCAGTCTTGTCAGGGATTGGGAACCCTTCGCGAGAATGTCCAAAGTTTCAGCGGGATTTCCAAAATGTTGAAAGGAACTCGAAATATGTCAACCTTGGTTTTGAGAATCTCTCCCGGAGTTTGAGAGATTTGGACGTGAAAGGGTACCAGTCTTGTCGGGGATTGGGAACCCTTCGCGAGAATGTCCAAAGTTTCAGCGGGATTTCCAAAATGTTGAAAGGAACTCGAAACATGTCAACCTTGGTTTTGAGAATCTCTCCCGGAGTTTGAGAGATTTGGACGTGAAAGGGTACCAGTCTTGTCGGGGATTGGGAACCCTTCGCGAGAATGTCCAAAGTTTCAGCGGGATTTCCAAAATGTTGAAAGGAACTCGAAACATGTCAACCTTGGTTTTGAGAATCTCTCCCGGAGTTTGAGAGATTTGGACGTGAAAGGGTACCAGTCTTGTCGGGGATTGGGAACCCTTCGCGAGAATGTCCAAAGTTTCAGCGGGATTTCCAAAATGTTGAAAGGATCTCGAAACATGTCAACCTTGGTTTTGAGAATCTCGCCCGGTGTTGGAGAGATTTGGACGTGAAAGGGTACCAGTCTTGTCGGGGATTGGGAACCCTTTGCGAGAATGTCCAAAGTTTCAGCGGGATTTCCAAAATGTTGAAAGGAACTCGAAACATGTCAACCTTGGTTTTGAGAATCTCTCCCGGAGTTTGAGAGATTTGGACGTGAAAGGGTACCAGTCTTGTCGGGGATTGGGAACCCTTCGCGAGAATGTCCAAAGTTTCAGCGGGATTTCCAAAATGTTGAAAGGAACTCGAAACATGTCAACCTTGGTTTTGAGAATCTCTCCCGGAGTTTGAGAGATTTGGACGTGAAAGGGTACCAGTCTTGTCGGGGATTGGGAACCCTTCGCGAGAATGTCCAAAGTTTCAGCGGGATTTCCAAAATGTTGAAAGGAACTCGAAACATGTCAACCTTGGTTTTGAGAATCTCTCCCGGAGTTTGAGAGATCTGGACGTGACAGGGTACCAATCTTGTCGGGGATTGGGAACCCTTCGCGAGAATGTCCAAAGTTTCAGCGGGATTTCCAAAATGTTGAAAGGAACTCGAAACATGTCAACCTTGGTTTTGAGAATCTCTCCCGGAGTTTGAGAGATTTGGACGTGAAAGGGTACCAATCTTGTCGGGGATTGGGAACCCTTCACGAGAATGTCCAAAGTTTCAGCGGGATTTCCAAAATGTTGAAAGGAACTCGAAACACGTCAACCTTGGTTTTGAGAATCTCTCCCGGAGTTTGAGAGATTTGGACGTGAAAGGGTACCAGTCTTGTCGGGGATTGGGAACCCTTCGCGAGAATGTCCAAAGTTTCAGCGGGATTTCCAAAATGTTGAAAGGAACTCGAAACATGTCAACCTTGGTTTTGAGAATCTCTCCCGGAGTTTGAGAGATTTGGACGTGAAAGGGTACCAATCTTGTCGGGGATTGGGAACCCTTCGCGAGAATGTCCAAAGTTTCAGCGGGATTTCCAAAATGTTGAAAGGAACTCGAAACATGTCAACCTTGGTTTTGAGAATCTCTCCCGGAGTTTGAGAGATTTGGACGTGAAAGGGTACCAGTCTTGTCGGGGATTGGGAACCCTTCGCGAGAATGTCCAAAGTTTCAGCGGGATTTCCAAAATGTTGAAAGGAACTCGAAACATGTCAACCTTGGTTTTGAGAATCTCTCCCGGAGTTTGAGAGATTTGGACGTGAAAGGGTACCAATCTTGTCGGGGATTGGGAACCCTTCGCGAGAATGTCCAAAGTTTCAGCGGGATTTCCAAAATGTTGAAAGGAACTCGAAACATGTCAACCTTGGTTTTGAGAATCTCTCCCGGAGTTTGAGAGATTTGGACGTGAAAGGGTACCAATCTTGTCGGGGATTGGGAACCCTTCGCGAGAATGTCCAAAGTTTCAGCGGGATTTCCAAAAGGTTGAAAGGACCTCAAAACATGTCAACCTTGGTTTTGAGAATCTCTCCCGGAGTTTGAGAGATTTGGACGTGAAAGGGTATCAGTCTTGTCGGGGATTGGGAACCCTTCGCGAGAATGTCCAAAGTTTCAGCTGGATTTCCAAAATGTTGAAAGGAACTCGAAACATGTCAACCTTGGTTTTGAGAATCTCTCCCGAAGTTTGAGAGATTTGGACGTGAAAGGGTACCAGTCTTGTCGGGGATTGGGAACCCTTCGCGAGAATGTCCAAAGTTTCAGCGGGATTTCCAAAAGGTTGAAAGGAACTCGAAACATGTCAACCTTGGTTTTGAGAATCTCTCCCGAAGTTTGAGAGATTTGGACGTGAAAGTGTACCAGTCTTGTCGGGGATTGGGAACCCTTTGCGAGAATGTCCAAAGTTTCAGCGGGATTTCCAAAATGTTGAAAGGAACTCGCAACATGTCAACCTTGGTTTTGAGAATCTCTCCTGGAGTTTGAGAGATTTGGACGTGAAAGGGTACCAATCTTGTCGGGGATTGGGAACCCTTCGCGAGAATGTCCAAACTTTCAGCGGGATTTCCAAAATGTTGAAAGGAACTCGAAACATGTCAACCTTGGTTTTGAGAATCTCTCCCGAAGTTTGAGAGATTTGGACGTGAAAGGGTACCAGTCTTGTCGGGGATTGGGAACCCTTCACGAGAATGTCCAAAGTTTCAGCGGGATTTCCAAAAGGTTGAAAGGAACTCGAAACATGTCAACCTTAGTTTTAAGAATCTCTCCCGGAGTTTGAGAGATTTGGACGTGAAATGGTACCAGTCTTGTCGGGGATTGGGAACCCTTCGCGAGAATGTCCAAAGTTTCAGCGGGATTTCCAAAATGTTGAAAGGATCTCGAAACATGTCAACCTTGGTTTTGAGAATCTCTCCCGGAGTTTGAGAGATTTGGACGTGAAAGGGTACCAGTCTTGTCGGGGATTGGAAACCCTTCGCGAGAATGTCCAAAGTTTCGGTGGGATTTCCCAAATGTTGAAAGGAACTGGAAACATGTCAACCGTGGTTTTGAGAATCTCTCCTGGAGTTTGAGAGATTTGGACGTGAAAGGGTACCAGTCTTTTCGGGGATTGGGAACCCTTCGCGAGAATGTCCAAAGTTTCAGCGGGATTTCCAAAATGTTGAAAGGAACTCGAAACATGTCAACCTTGGTTTTGAGAATCTCTCCCGGAGTTTGAGAGATTTGGACGTGAAAGGGTACCAGTCTTGTTGGGGATTGGGAACCCTTCGCGAGAATGTCCAAAGTTTCAGCGGGATTTCCAAAATGTTGAAAGGAACTCGAAACATGTCAACCTTGGTTTTGAGAATCTCTCCCGGAGTTTGAGAGATTTGGACGTGAAAGGGTACCAGTCTTTTCGGGGATTGGGAACCCTTCGCGAGAATGTCCAAAGTTTCAGCGGGATTTCCAAAATGTTGAAAGGAACTCGAAACACGTCAACCTTGGTTTTGAGAATCTCTCCCGGAGTTGGAGAGATTTGGACGTGAAAGGGTACCAGTCTTGTCGGGGATTGGGAACCCTTAGCGAGAATGTCCAAAGTTTCAGCGGGATTTCCAAAATGTTGAAAGGAACTCGAAACATGTCAACCTTGGTTTTGAGAATCTCTCCCGGAGTTTGAGAGATTTGGACGTGAAAGGGTACCAATCTTGTCGGGGATTGGGAACCCTTCGCGAGAATGTCCAAAGTTTCAGCGGGATTTCCAAAATGTTGAAAGGAACTCGAAACATGTCAACCTTGGTTTTGAGAATCTCTCCCGAAGTTTGAGAGATTTGGACGTGAAAGGGTACCAGTCTTGTCGGGGATTGGGAACCCTTTGCGAGAATGTCCAAAGTTTCAGCGGGATTTCCAAAATGTTGAAAGGAACTCGAAACATGTCAACCTTGGTTTTGAGAATCTCTCCCGGACTTTGAGAGATTTGGACGTGAAAGGGTACCAGTCTTGTCGGGGATTGGGAACCCTTCGCGAGAATGTCCAAAGTTTCAGCGGGATTTCCAAAATGTTGAAAGGAACTCGAAACATGTCAACCTTGGTTTTGAGAATCTCTCCCGGAGTTTGAGAGATTTGGACGTGAAAGGGTACCAGTCTTGTCGGGGATTGGGAACCCTTCGCGAGAATGTCCAAAGTTTCAGCGGGATTTCCAAAAGGTTGAAAGGACCTCGAAACATGTCAACCTTGGTTTTGAGAATCTCTCCCGGAGTTTGAGAGATTTGGACGTGAAAGGGTATCAGTCTTGTCGGGGATTGGGAACCCTTCGCGAGAATGTCCAAAGTTTCAGCGGGATTTCCAAAATGTTGAAAGGAACTCGAAACATGTCAACCTTGGTTTTGAGAATCTCTCCCGAAGTTTGAGAGATTTGGACGTGAAAGGGTACCAGTCTTGTCGGGGATTGGGAACCCTTCGCGAGAATGTCCAAAGTTTCAGCGGGATTTCCAAAAGGTTGAAAGGAACTCGAAACATGTCAACCTTGGTTTTGAGAATCTCTCCCGAAGTTTGAGAGATTTGGACGTGAAAGGGTACCAGTCTTGTCGGGGATTGGGAACCCTTTGCGAGAATGTCCAAAGTTTCAGCGGGATTTCCAAAATGTTGAAAGGAACTCGCAACATGTCAACCTTGGTTTTGAGAATCTCTCCCGGAGTTTGAGAGATTTGGACGTGAAAGGGTACCAATCTTGTCGGGGATTGGGAACCCTTCGCGAGAATGTCCAAAGTTTCAGCGGGATTTCCAAAATGTTGAAAGGAACTCGAAACATGTCAACCTTGGTTTTGAGAATCTCTCCCGGAGTTTGAGAGATTTGGACGTGAAAGGGTACCAATCTTGTCGGGGATTGGGAACCCTTCGCGAGAATGTCCAAAGTTTCAGCGGGATTTCCAAAATGTTGAAAGGAACTCGAAACATGTCAACCTTGGTTTTGAGAATCTCTCCCAAAGTTTGAGAGATTTGGACGTGAAAGGGTACCAGTCTTGTCGGGGATTGGGAACCCTTCGCGAGAATGTCCAAAGTTTCAGCGGGATTTCCAAAATGTTGAAAGGAACTCGAAACATGTCAACCTTGGTTTTGAGAATCTCTCCCGGAGTTTGAGAGATTTGGACGTGAAAGGGTACCAGTCTTGTCGGGGATTGGGAACCCTTCGCGAGAATGTCCAAAGTTTCAGCGGGATTTCCAAAATGTTGAAAGGATCTCGAAACATGTCAACCTTGGTTTTGAGAATCTCTCCCGGAGTTTGAGAGATTTGGACGTGAAAGGGTACCAGTCTTGTCGGGGATTGGAAACCCTTCGCGAGAATGTCCAAAGTTTCGGTGGGATTTCCAAAATGTTGAAAGGAACTTGAAACATGTCAACCGTGGTTTTGAGAATCTCTCCCGGAGTTTGAGAGATTTGGACGTGAAAGTGTACCAATCTTGTCAGGGATTGGGAACCCTTCGCGAGAATGTCCAAAGTTTCAGCGGGATTTCCAAAATGTTGAAAGGAACTCGAAACATGTCAACCTTGGTTTTGAGAATCTCTCCCGGAGTTTGAGAGATTTGGACGTGAAAGGGTACCAGTCTTGTCGGGGATTGGGAACCCTTCGCGAGAATGTCCAAAGTTTCAGCGGGATTTCCAAAATGTTGAAAGGAACTCGAAACATGTCAACCTTGGTTTTGAGAATCTCTCCCGGAGTTTGAGAGATTTGGACGTGAAAGGGTACCAGTCTTGTCGGGGATTGGGAACCCTTCGCGAGAATGTCCAAAGTTTCAGCGTGATTTCCAAAATGTTGAAAGGAACTCGAAACATGTCAACCTTGGTTTTGAGAATCTCTCCCGGAGTTTGAGAGATTTGGACGTGAAAGGGTACCAGTCTTGTCGGGGATTGGGAACCCTTCGCGAGAATGTCCAAAGTTTCAGCGGGATTTCCAAAATGTTGAAAGGATCTCGAAACATGTCAACCTTGGTTTTGAGAATCTCGCCCGGTGTTGGAGAGATTTGGACGTGAAAGGGTACCAGTCTTGTCAAGGTTTGGGAACCCTTCGCGAGAATGTCCAAAGTTTCAGCGGGATTTCCAAAATGTTGAAAGGAACTCGAAACATGTCAACCTTGGTTTTGAGAATCTGTCCCGGAGTTTGAGAGATTTGGACGTGAAAGGGTACCAGTCTTGTCGGGGATTGGAAACCCTTCGCGAGAATGTCCAAAGTTTCAGCGGGATTTTTAAAATGTTGAAAGGAACTCGAAACATCTCAACCTTGGTTTTGAGAATCTCTCCCGGAGTTTGAGAGATCTGGACGTGACAGGGTACCAATCTTGTCGGGGATTGGGAACCCTTCGCGAGAATGTCCAAAGTTTCAGCGGGATTTCCAAAATGTTGAAAGGAACTCGAAACATGTCAACCTTGGTTTTGAGAATCTCTCCCAGACTTTGAGAGATTTGGACGTGAAAGGGTACCAATCTTGTCGGGGATTGGGAACCCTTTACGAGAATGTCCAAAGTTTCAGTAAGATTTCCAAAATGTTGAAAGGAACTCGAAACATGTCAACCTTGGTTTTGAGAATCTCTCCCAGAGTTTGAGAGATCTGGACGTGAAAGGGTACCAATCTTGTCGGGGATTGGGAACCCTTCGCGAGAATGTCCAAAGTTTCAGCGGGATTTCCAAAATGTTGAAAGGAACTCGAAACATGTCAACCTTGGTTTTGAGAATCTCTCCCGGAGTTTGAGAGATTTGGACGTGAAAGGGTACCAGTCTTGTCGGGGATTGGGAACCCTTCGCGAGAATGTCCAAAGTTTCAGCGGGATTTCCAATATGTTGAAAGGAACTCGAAACATGTCAACCTTGGTTTTGAGAATCTCTCCCGGAGTTTGAGAGATTTGGACGTGAAAGGGTACCAATCTTGTCGGGGATTGGGAACCCTTTGCGAGAATGTCCAAAGTTTCAGCGGGATTTCCAAAATGTTGAAAGGAACTCGAAACATGTCAACCTTGGTTTTGAGAATCTCTCCCGAAGTTTTAGAGATTTGGACGTGAAAGGGTACCAGTCTTGTCGGGGATTGGGAACCCTTCGCGAGAATGTCCAAAGTTTCAGCGGGATTTCCAAAATGTTGAAAGGAACTCGAAACATGTCAACCTTGGTTTTGAGAATCTCTCCCGGAGTTTGAGAGATTTGGACGTGAAAGGGTACCAGTCTTGTCGGGGATTGGGAACCCTTCGCGAGAATGTCCAAAGTTTCAGCGGGATTTCCAAAATGTTGAAAGGAACTCGAAACATGTCAACCTTGGTTTTGAGAATCTCTCCCGGAGTTTGAGAGATCTGGACGTGACAGGGTACCAATCTTGTCGGGGATTGGGAACCCTTCGCGAGAATGTCCAAAGTTTCAGCGGGATTTCCAAAATGTTGAAAGGAACTCGAAACATGTCAACCTTGGTTTTGAGAATCTCTCCCGGAGTTTGAGAGATTTGGACGTGAAAGGGTACCAATCTTGTCGGGGATTGGGAACCCTTCACGAGAATGTCCAAAGTTTCAGCGGGATTTCCAAAATGTTGAAAGGAACTCGAAACACGTCAACCTTGGTTTTGAGAATCTCTCCCGGAGTTTGAGAGATTTGGACGTGAAAGGGTACCAGTCTTGTCGGGGATTGGGAACCCTTCGCGAGAATGTCCAAAGTTTCAGCGGGATTTCCAAAATGTTGAAAGGAACTCGAAACATGTCAACCTTGGTTTTGAGAATCTCTCCCGGAGTTTGAGAGATTTGGACGTGAAAGGGTACCAATCTTGTCGGGGATTGGGAACCCTTCGCGAGAATGTCCAAAGTTTCAGCGGGATTTCCAAAATGTTGAAAGGAACTCGAAACATGTCAACCTTGGTTTTGAGAATCTCTCCCGGAGTTTGAGAGATTTGGACGTGAAAGGGTACCAGTCTTGTCGGGGATTGGGAACCCTTCGCGAGAATGTCCAAAGTTTCAGCGGGATTTCCAAAATGTTGAAAGGAACTCGAAACATGTCAACCTTGGTTTTGAGAATCTCTCCCGGAGTTTGAGAGATTTGGACGTGAAAGGGTACCAATCTTGTCGGGGATTGGGAACCCTTCGCGAGAATGTCCAAAGTTTCAGCGGGATTTCCAAAATGTTGAAAGGAACTCGAAACATGTCAACCTTGGTTTTGAGAATCTCTCCCGGAGTTTGAGAGATTTGGACGTGAAAGGGTATCAGTCTTGTCGGGGATTGGGAACCCGTCGCGAGAATGTCCAAAGTTTCAGCGGGATTTCCAAAATGTTGAAAGGAACTCGAAACATGTCAACCTTGGTTTTGAGAATCTCTCCCGAAGTTTGAGAGATTTGGACGTGAAAGGGTACCAGTCTTGTCGGGGATTGGGAACCCTTCGCGAGAATGTCCAAAGTTTCAGCGGGATTTCCAAAAGGTTGAAAGGAACTCGAAACATGTCAACCTTGGTTTTGAGAATCTCTCCCGAAGTTTGAGAGATTTGGACGTGAAAGTGTACCAGTCTTGTCGGGGATTGGGAACCCTTTGCGAGAATGTCCAAAGTTTCAGCGGGATTTCCAAAATGTTGAAAGGAACTCGCAACATGTCAACCTTGGTTTTGAGAATCTCTCCTGGAGTTTGAGAGATTTGGACGTGAAAGGGTACCAATCTTGTCGGGGATTGGGAACCCTTCGCGAGAATGTCCAAACTTTCAGCGGGATTTCCAAAATGTTGAAAGGAACTCGAAACATGTCAACCTTGGTTTTGAGAATCTCTCCCGAAGTTTGAGAGATTTGGACGTGAAAGGGTACCAGTCTTGTCGGGGATTGGGAACCCTTCACGAGAATGTCCAAAGTTTCAGCGGGATTTCCAAAAGGTTGAAAGGAACTCGAAACATGTCAACCTTAGTTTTAAGAATCTCTCCCGGAGTTTGAGAGATTTGGACGTGAAATGGTACCAGTCTTGTCGGGGATTGGGAACCCTTCGCGAGAATGTCCAAAGTTTCAGCGGGATTTCCAAAATGTTGAAAGGATCTCGAAACATGTCAACCTTGGTTTTGAGAATCTCTCCCGGAGTTTGAGAGATTTGGACGTGAAAGGGTACCAGTCTTGTCGGGGATTGGAAACCCTTCGCGAGAATGTCCAAAGTTTCGGTGGGATTTCCCAAATGTTGAAAGGAACTGGAAACATGTCAACCGTGGTTTTGAGAATCTCTCCTGGAGTTTGAGAGATTTGGACGTGAAAGGGTACCAGTCTTTTCGGGGATTGGGAACCCTTCGCGAGAATGTCCAAAGTTTCAGCGGGATTTCCAAAATGTTGAAAGGAACTCGAAACATGTCAACCTTGGTTTTGAGAATCTCTCCCGGAGTTTGAGAGATTTGGACGTGAAAGGGTACCAGTCTTGTCGGGGATTGGGAACCCTTTGCGAGAATGTCCAAAGTTTCAGCGGGATTTCCAAAATGTTGAAAGGAACTCACAACATGTCAACCTTGGTTTTGAGAATCTCTCCCGGAGTTTGAGAGATCTGGACGTGAAAGTGTACCAATCTTGTCGGGGATTGGGAACCCTTCGCGAGAATGTCCAAAGTTTCAGCGGGATTTCCAAAATGTTGAAAGGAACTCGAAACATGTCAACCTTGGTTTTGAGAATCTCTCCCGGAATTTGAGAGATCTGGACGTGAAAGGGTACCAATCTTGTCGGGGATTGGGAACCCTTCACGAGAATGTCCAAAGTTTCAGCGGGATTTCCAAAATGTTGAAAGGAACTCGAAACATGTCAACCTTGGTTTTGAGAATCTCTCCCGGAGTTTGAGAGATTTGGACGTGAAAGGGTACCAGTCTTTTCGGGGATTGGGAACCCTTCGCGAGAATGTCCAAAGTTTCAGCGGGATTTCCAAAATGTTGAAAGGAACTCGAAACACGTCAACCTTGGTTTTGAGAATCTCTCCCGGAGTTTGAGAGATTTGGACGTGAAAGGGTACCAATCTTGTCGGGGATTGGGAACCCTTCGCGAGAATGTCCAAAGTTTCAGCGGGATTTCCAAAATGTTGAAAGGAACTCGAAACATGTCAACCTTGGTTTTGAGAATCTCTCCCGAAGTTTGAGAGATTTGGACGTGAAAGGGTACCAGTCTTGTCGGGGATTGGGAACCCTTCGCGAGAATGTCCAAAGTTTCAGCGGGATTTCCAAAATGTTGAAAGGAACTCGAAACATGTCAACCTTGGTTTTGAGAATCTCTCCCGGAGTTTGAGAGATTTGGACGTGAAAGGGTACCAGTCTTGTCGGGGATTGGGAACCCTTCGCGAGAATGTCCAAAGTTTCAGCGGGATTTCCAAAATGTTGAAAGGAACTCGAAACATGTCAACCTTGGTTTTGAGAATCTCTCCCGGAGTTTGAGAGATTTGGACGTGAAAGGGTACCAGTCTTGTCGGGGATTGGGAACCCTTCGCGAGAATGTCCAAAGTTTCAGCGGGATTTCCAAAAGGTTGAAAGGACCTCGAAACATGTCAACCTTGGTTTTGAGAATCTCTCCCGGAGTTTGAGAGATTTGGACGTGAAAGGGTATCAGTCTTGTCGGGGATTGGGAACCCTTCGCGAGAATGTCCAAAGTTTCAGCGGGATTTCCAAAATGTTGAAAGGAACTCGAAACATGTCAACCTTGGTTTTGAGAATCTCTCCCGAAGTTTGAGAGATTTGGACGTGAAAGGGTACCAGTCTTGTCGGGGATTGGGAACCCTTCGCGAGAATGTCCAAAGTTTCAGCGGGATTTCCAAAAGGTTGAAAGGAACTCGAAACATGTCAACCTTGGTTTTGAGAATCTCTCCCGAAGTTTGAGAGATTTGGACGTGAAAGGATACCAGTCTTGTCGGGGATTGGGAACCCTTTGCGAGAATGTCCAAAGTTTCAGCGGGATTTCCAAAATGTTGAAAGGAACTCGCAACATGTCAACCTTGGTTTTGAGAATCTCTCCCGGAGTTTGAGAGATTTGGACGTGAAAGGGTACCAATCTTGTCGGGGATTGGGAACCCTTCGCGAGAATGTCCAAAGTTTCAGCGGGATTTCCAAAATGTTGAAAGGAACTCGAAACATGTCAACCTTGGTTTTGAGAATCTCTCCCGAAGTTTGAGAGATTTGGACGTGAAAGGGTACCAGTCTTGTCGGGGATTGGGAACCCTTTGCGAGAATGTCCAAAGTTTCAGCGGGATTTCCAAAATGTTGAAAGGAACTCGAAACATGTCAACCTTGGTTTTGAGAATCTCTCCCGGAGTTTGAGAGATTTGGACGTGAAAGGGTACCAGTCTTGTCGGGGATTGGGAACCCTTCGCGAGAATGTCCAAGGTTTCAGCGGGATTTCCAAAATGTTGAAAGGATCTCGAAACATGTCAACCTTGGTTTTGAGAATCTCTCCCGGAGTTTGAGAGATTTGGACGTGAAAGGGTACCAATCTTGTCGTGGACTGGGAACCCTTCGCGAGAATGTCCAAAGTTTCAGCGGGATTTCCAAAATGTTGAAAGGAACTCGAAACATGTCAACCATGGTTTTGAGAATCTCTCCCGAAGTTTGAGAGATTTGGACGTGAAAGGGTACCAGTCTTGTCGGGGATTGGGAACCCTTCGCGAGAATGTCCAAAGTTTCAGCGGGATTTCCAAAATGTTGAAAGGAACTCGCAACATGTCAACCTTGGTTTTGAGAATCTCTCCCGGAGTTTGAGAGATTTGGACGTGAAAGGCTACCAGTCTTGTCGGGGATTGGGAACCCTTCGCGAGAATGTCCAAAGTTTCAGCGGGATTTCCAAAATGTTGAAAGGAACTCGAAACATGTCAACCTTGGTTTTGAGAATCTCTCCCTGAGTTTGAGAGATTTGGACGTGAAAGGGTACCAGTCTTGTCGGGGATTGGGAACCCTTCGCGAGAATGTCCAAAGTTTCAGCGGGATTTCCAAAAGGTTGAAAGGAACTCGAAACATGTCAACCTTGGTTTTGAGAATCTCTCCTGGAGTTTGAGAGATTTGGACATGAAAGGGTACCAGTCTTGTCGGGGATTGGGAACCCTTCGCGAGAATGTCCAAAGTTTCAGCGGGATTTCCAAAATGTTGAAAGGAACTCGAAACATGTCAACCTTGGTTTTGAGAATCTCTCCCGGAGTTTGAGAGATTTGGACGTGAAAGAGTACCAGTCTTGTCGGGGATTGGGAACCCTTTGCGAGAATGTCCAAAGTTTCAGCGGGATTTCCAAAAGGTTGAAAGGAACTCGAAACATGTCAACCTTGGTTTTGAGAATCTCTCCCGGAGTTTGAGAGATTTGGACGTGAAAGGGTACCAGTCTTGTCGGGGATTGGGAACCCTTCGCGAGAATGTCCAAAGTTTCAGCGGGATTTCCAAAATGTTGAAAGGAACTCGAAACATGTCAACCTTGGTTTTGAGAATCTCTCCCGGAGTTTGAGAGATTTGGACGTGAAAGGGTACCAGTCTTGTCGGGGATTGGGAACCCTTCGCGAGAATGTCCAAAGTTTCAGCGGGATTTCCAAAAGGTTGAAAGGACCTCGAAACATGTCAACCTTGGTTTTGAGAATCTCTCCCGGAGTTTGAGAGATTTGGACGTGAAAGGGTATCAGTCTTGTCGGGGATTGGGAACCCTTCGCGAGAATGTCCAAAGTTTCAGCGGGATTTCCAAAATGTTGAAAGGAACTCGAAACATGTCAACCTTGGTTTTGAGAATCTCTCCCGAAGTTTGAGAGATTTGGACGTGAAAGGGTACCAGTCTTGTCGGGGATTGGGAACCCTTCGCGAGAATGTCCAAAGTTTCAGCGGGATTTCCAAAAGGTTGAAAGGAACTCGAAACATGTCAACCTTGGTTTTGAGAATCTCTCCCGAAGTTTGAGAGATTTGGACGTGAAAGGATACCAGTCTTGTCGGGGATTGGGAACCCTTTGCGAGAATGTCCAAAGTTTCAGCGGGATTTCCAAAATGTTGAAAGGAACTCGCAACATGTCAACCTTGGTTTTGAGAATCTCTCCCGGAGTTTGAGAGATTTGGACGTGAAAGGGTACCAATCTTGTCGGGGATTGGGAACCCTTCGCGAGAATGTCCAAAGTTTCAGCGGGATTTCCAAAATGTTGAAAGGAACTCGAAACATGTCAACCTTGGTTTTGAGAATCTCTCCCGAAGTTTGAGAGATTTGGACGTGAAAGGGTACCAGTCTTGTCGGGGATTGGGAACCCTTTGCGAGAATGTCCAAAGTTTAAGCGGGATTTCCAAAATGTTGAAAGGAACTCGAAACATGTCAACCTTGGTTTTGAGAATCTCTCCCGGAGTTTGAGAGATTTGGACATGAAAGGGTACCAGTCTTGTCGGGGATTGGGAACCCTTCGCGAGAATGTCCAAGGTTTCAGCGGGATTTCCAAAATGTTGAAAGGATCTCGAAACATGTCAACCTTGGTTTTGAGAATCTCTCCCGGAGTTTGAGAGATTTGGACGTGAAAGGGTACCAATCTTGTCGTGGACTGGGAACCCTTTGCGAGAATGTCCAAAGTTTCAGCGGGATTTCCAAAATGTTGAAAGGAACTCGAAACATGTCAACCATGGTTTTGAGAATCTCTCCCGAAGTTTGAGAGATTTGGACGTGAAAGGGTACCAGTCTTGTCGGGGATTGGGAACCCTTCGCGAGAATGTCCAAAGTTTCAGCGGGATTTCCAAAATGTTGAAAGGAACTCGAAACATGTCAACCTTGGTTTTGAGAATCTCTCCCGGAGTTTGAGAGATTTGGACGTGAAAGGCTACCAGTCTTGTCGGGGATTGGGAACCCTTCGCGAGAATGTCCAAAGTTTCAGCGGGATTTCCAAAATGTTGAAAGGAACTCGAAACATGTCAACCTTGGTTTTGAGAATCTCTCCCTGAGTTTGAGAGATTTGGACGTGAAAGGGTACCAGTCTTGTCGGGGATTGGGAACCCTTCGCGAGAATGTCCAAAGTTTCAGCGGGATTTCCAAAAGGTTGAAAGGAACTCGAAACATGTCAACCTTGGTTTTGAGAATCTCTCCTGGAGTTTGAGAGATTTGGACATGAAAGGGTACCAGTCTTGTCGGGGATTGGGAACCCTTCGCGAGAATGTCCAAAGTTTCAGCGGGATTTCCAAAATGTTGAAAGGAACTCGAAACATGTCAACCTTGGTTTTGAGAATCTCTCCCGGAGTTTGAGAGATTTGGACGTGAAAGAGTACCAGTCTTGTCGGGGATTGGGAACCCTTTGCGAGAATGTCCAAAGTTTCAGCGGGATTTCCAAAAGGTTGAAAGGAACTCGAAACATGTCAACCTTGGTTTTGAGAATCTCTCCCGGAGTTTGAGAGATTTGGACGTGAAAGGGTACCAGTCTTGTCGGGGATTGGGAACCCTTCGCGAGAATGTCCAAAGTTTCAGCGGGATTTCCAAAATGTTGAAAGGAACTCGAAACATGTCAACCTTGGTTTTGAGAATCTCTCCCGGAGTTTGAGAGATTTGGACGTGAAAGGGTACCAGTCTTGTCGGGGATTGGGAACCCTTCGCGAGAATGTCCAAAGTTTCAGCGGGATTTCCAAAATGTTGAAAGGAACTCGAAACATGTCAACCTTGGTTTTGAGAATCTCTCCTGGAGTTTGAGAGATTTGGACATGAAAGGGTACCAGTCTTGTCGGGGATTGGGAACCCTTCGCGAGAATGTCCAAAGTTTCAGCGGGATTTCCAAAATGTTGAAAGGAACTCGAAACATGTCAACCTGGGTTTTGAGAATCTCTCCCGGAGTTTGAGAGATTTGGACGTGAAAGGGTACCAGTCTTGTCGGGGATTGGGAACCCTTCGCGAGAATGTCCAAGGTTTCAGCGGGATTTCCAAAATGTTGAAAGGAACTCGAAACATGTCAACCTTGGTTTTGAGAATCTCTCCCGGAGTTTGAGAGATTTGGACGTGAAAGGGTACCAGTCTTGTCGGGGATTGGGAACCCTTTGCGAGAATGTCCAAAGTTTCAGCGGGATTTCCAAAATGTTGAAAGGACCTCGAAACATGTCAACCTTGGTTTTGAGAATCTCTCCCGGAGTTTGAGAGATTTGGACGTGAAAGGGTACCAGTCTTGTCGGGGATTGGGAACCCTTCGCGAGAATGTCCAAGGTTTCAGCGGGATTTCCAAAATGTTGAAAGGAACTCGAAACATGTCAACCTTGGTTTTGAGAATCTCTCCCGGAGTTTGAGAGATTTGGACGTGAAAGGGTACCAGTCTTGTCGGGGATTGGGAACCCTTCGCGAGAATGTCCAAAGTTTCAGCGGGATTTCCAAAATCTTGAAAGGAACTCGAAACATGTCAACCTGGGTTTTGAGAATCTCTCCCGGAGTTTGAGAGATTTGGACGTGAAAGGGTACCAATCTTGTCGGGGATTGGGAACCCTTCGCGACAATGTCCAAAGTTTCAGTGGGATTTCCCAAATGTTGAAAGGATCTCGAAACATGTCAGCCTTGGTTTTGAGAATCTTTCCCGGAGTTTGAGAGATTTGGACGTGAAAGGGTACCAGTCTTGTCGGGGATTGGGAACCCTTCGCGAGAATGTCCAAAGTTTCGGTGGCATTTCCCAAATGTTGAAAGGAACTTGAAACATGTCAACCGTGGTTTTGAGAATCTCTCCTGGAGTTTGAAAGATTTGGACGTGAAAGGGTACCAGTCTTGTCGGGGATTGGGAACCCTTCGCGAGAATGTCCAAAGTTTCAGCGGGATTTCCAAAATTTTGAAAGGAACTCGAAACATGTCAACCTTGGTTTTGAGAATCTCTCCCAGAGTTTGAGAGATTTGGACGTGAAAGGGTACCAGTCTTTTCGGGGATTGGAAACCCTTCGCGAGAATGTCCAAAGTTTCAGCGGGATTTCCAAAATGTTGAAAGGAACTCGAAACATGTCAACCTGGGTTTTGAGAATCTCTCCCGGAGTTTGAGAGATTTGGACGTGAAAGGGTACCAGTCTTGTCGGGGATTGGGAACCCTTCGCGAGAATGTCCAAGGTTTCAGCGGGATTTCCAAAATGTTGAAAGGAACTCGAAACATGTCAACCTTGGTTTTGAGAATCTCTCCCGGAGTTTGAGAGATTTGGACGTGAAAGGGTGCCAATCTTGTCGGGGATTGGAAACCCTTCGCGAGAATGTCCAAAGTTTCAGCGGGATTTCCAAAATGTTGAAAGGAACTCGAAACATGTCAACCTTGGTTTTGAGAATCTCTCCCGGACTTTGAGAGATTTGGACGTGAAAGGGTACCAGTCTTGTCGGGGATTGGGAACCCTTCGCGAGAATGTCCAAAGTTTCAGCGGGATTTCCAAAATATTGAAAGGAACTCGAAACATGTCAACCTTGGTTTTGAGAATCTCTCCCGGAGATTGAAAGATTTGGACGTGAAAGGGTACCAGTCTTGTCGGGGATTGGGAACCCTTCGCGAGAATTTCCAAATTTTCAGCGGGATTTCCAAAATGTTGAAAGGATCTCGAAACATGTCAACCTTGGTTTTGAGAATCTCTCCGGGAGTTTGAGAGATTTGGACGTGAAAGGGTACCAGTCTTGTCGGGGATTGGGAACCCTTCGCGAGAATGTCCAAAGTTTCAGCGGGATTTCCAAAATCTTGAAAGGAACGCGAAACATGTCAACCTGGGTTTTGAGAATCTCTCCCGGAGTTTGAGAGATTTGGACGTGAAAGGGTACCAGCCTTGTCGGGGATTGGGAACCCTTCGCGAGAATGTCCAAGGTTTCAGCGGGATTTCCAAAATGTTGAAAGGAACTCGAAACATGTCAACCTTGGTTTTGAGAATCTCTCCCGGAGTTTGAGAGATTTGGACGTGAAAGGGTACCAGTCTTGTCGGGGATTGGAAACCCTTCGCGAGAATGTCCAAAGTTTCAGCAGGATTTCCAAAATGTTGAAAGGAACTCGAAACATGTCAACCTCGGTTTTGAGAATCTCTCCCGGAGTTTGAGAGATTTGGACGTGAAAGGGTACCAGTCTTGTCGGGGATTGGGAACCCTTTGCGAGAATGTCCAAAGTTTCAGCGGGATTTCCAAAATGTTGAAAGGAACTCGAAACATGTCAACCTTGTTTTTGAGAATCTCTCCCGGAGTTTGAGAGATTTGGACGTGAAAGGGTACCAGTCTTGACGGGGATTGGGAACCCTTTGCGAGAATGTCCAAAGTTTCAGCGGGATTTCCAAAATGTTGAAAGGAACTCGAAACATGTCAACCTTGGTTTTGAGAATCTCTCCCGGAGTTTGAGAGATTTGGACGTGAAAGGGTACCAGTCTTGTCGGGGATTGGGAACCCTTCGCGAGAATGACCAAAGTTTCAGCGGGATTTCCAAAATGTTGAAAGGAACTCGAAACATGTCAACCTTGGTTTTGAGAATCGCTCCCGGAGTTTGAGAGATTTGGACGTGAAAGGGTACCAGTCTTGTCGGGGATTGGAAACCCTTCGCGAGAATGTCCAAAGTTTCAGTGGGATTTCCAAAATGTTGAAAGGAACTCGAAACATGTCAACCGTGGTTTTGAGAATCTCTCCTGGAGTTTGAAAGATTTGGACGTGAAAGGGTACCAGTCTTGTCGGGGATTGGGAACCCTTCGCGAGAATGTCCAAAGTTTCAGCAGGATTTCCAAAATGTTTAATGGAACTCGAAACATGTCAACCTTGGTTTTGAGAATCTCTCCCGGAGTTTGAGAGATTTGGACGTGAAAGGGTACCAGTCTTGTCGGGGATTGGGAACCCTTCGCGAGAATGTCCAAAGTTTCAGCGGGATTTCTAAAATATTGAAAGGAACTCGAAACATGTCAACCTTGGTTTTGAGAATCTCTCCCTGAGTTTGAAAGATTTGGACGTGAAAGGGTACCAGTCTTGTCGGGGATTGGGAACCCTTCGCGAGAATGTCCAAAGTTTCAGCGGGATTTCCAAAATGTTGAAAAGATCTCGAAACATGTCAACCTTGGTTTTGAGAATATCTCCCGGAGTTTGAGAGATTTGGACGTGAAAGGGTACCAGTCTTGTCGGGGATTGGGAACCCTTCGCGAGAATGTCCAAAGTTTCAGCGGGATTTCCAAAATGTTGAAAGGAACTCGAAACATGTCAACCTTGGTTTTGAGAATCTCTCCCGGAGTTTGAGAGATTTGGACGTGAAAGGGTACCAGTCTTGTCGGGGATTGGAAACCCTTTGCGAGAATGTCCAAAGTTTCAGCGGGATTTCCAAAATGTTGAAAGGAACTCGAAACATGTCAACCGTGGTTTTGAGAATCTCTCCCGGAGTTTGAGAGATTTGGACGTGAAAGGGTACCAGTCTTGTCGGGGATTGGGAACCCTTCGCGAGAATGTCCAAAGTTTCAGCGGGATTTCCAAAATGTTGAAAGGAACTCGAAACATGTCAACCTTGTTTTTGAGAATCTCTCCCGGAGTTTGAGAGATTTGGACGTGAAAGGGTACCAGTCTTGTCGGGGATTGGAAACCCTTCGCGAGAATGTCCAAGGTTTCAGCGGGATTTCCAAAATGTTGAAAGGAACTCGAAACATGTCAACCTTGGTTTTGAGAATCTCTCCTGGAGTTTGAAAGATTTGGACGTGAAAGGGTACCAGTCTTGTCGGGGATTGGGAACCCTTTGCGAGAATGTCCAAAGTTTCAGCGGGATTTCCAAAATGTTGAAAGGAACTCGAAACATGTCAACCTTGGTTTTGAGAATCTCTCCCGGAGTTTGAGAGATTTGGATGTGAAAGGGTACCAGTCTTGTCGGGGATTGGGAACCCTTCGCGAGAATGTCCAAAGTTTCAGCGGGATTTCCAAAATGTTTAAAGGAACTCGAAACATGTCAACCTTGGTTTTGAGAATCTCTCCCGGAGTTAGAGAGATTTGGACGTGAAAGGGTACCAGTCTTGTCGGGGATTGGGAACCCTTCGCGAGAATGTCCAAGGTTTCAGCGGGATTTCCAAAATGTTGAAAGGAACTCGAAACATGTCAACCTTGTTTTTGAGAATCTCTCCCGGAGTTTGAGAGATTTGGACGTGAAAGGGTACCAGTCTTGTCGGGGATTGGGAACCCTTCGCGAGAATGTCCAAAGATTCAGCGGGATTTCCAAAATCTTGAAAGGAACTCGAAACATGTCAACCTTGGTTTTGAGAATCTCTCCCGGAGTTTGAGAGATTTGGACGTTAAAGTGTACCAATCTTGTCAGGGATTGGGAACCCTTTGCGAGAATGTCCAAAGTTTCAGCGGGATTTCCAAAATTTTGAAAGGAACTCGAAACATGTCAACCTTGGTTTTGAGAATCTCTCCCGGAGTTTGAGAGATTTGGACGTGAAAGGGTACCAGTCTTGTCGGGGATTGGGAACCCTTCGCGAGAATGTCCAAAGTTTCAGCGGGATTTCCAAAATGTTGAAAGGAACTCGAAACATGTCAACCTTGGTTTTGAGAATCTCTCCCGGACTTTGAGAAATTTGGACGTGAAAGGGTACCAGTCTTGTCGGGGATTAAGAACCCTTCGCGAGAATGTCCAAAGTTTCAGCGGGATTTCCAAAATGTTGAAAGGAACTCGAAACATGTCAACCTTGGTTTTGAGAATCTCTCCCGGAGTTTGAGAGATTTGGACGTGAAAGGGTACCAGTCTTGTCGGGGATTGGGAACCCTTCGCGAGAATGTCCAAAGTTTCAGCAGGATTTCCAAAATGTTGAAAGGAACTCGAAACATGTCAACCTTGGTTTTGAGAATCTCTCCCGGAGTTTGAGAGATTTGGACGTGAAAGGGTACCAGTCTTGTCGAGGATTGGGAACCCTTCGCGAGAATGTCCAAAGTTTCAGTGGGATTTCCAAAATGTTGAAAGGAACTCGAAACATGTCAACCTTGGTTTTGAGAATCTCTCCCGGAGTTTGAGAGATTTGGACGTGAAAGGGTACCAGTCTTGTCGGGGATTGGGAACCCTTCGCGAGAATGTCCAAGGTTTCAGCGGGATTTCCAAAATGTTGAAAGGAACTCGAAACATGTCAACCTTGGTTTTGAGAATCTCTCCCGGAGTTTGAGAGATTTGGACGTGAAAGGGTACCAGTCTTGTCGGGGATTGGGAACCCTTTGCGAGAATGTCCAAAGTTTCAGCGGGATTTCCAAAATGTTGAAAGGAACTCGAAACATGTCAACCTTGGTTTTGAGAATCTCTCCCGGAGTTTGAGAGATTTGGACGTGAAAGGGTACCAGTCTTGTCGGGGATTGGGAACCCTTTGCGAGAATGTCCAAAGTTTCAGCGGGATTTCCAAAATGTTGAAAGGAACTCGAAACATGTCAACCTTGGTTTTGAGAATCTCTCCCGGAGTTTGAGAGATTTGGACGTGAAAGGGTACCAGACTTGTCAGAGATTGGGAACCCTTCGCGAGTATGTCCAAAGTTTCAGCGGGATTTCCAAAATGTTGAAAGGAACTCGAAACATGTCAACCTTGTTTTTGAGAATCTCTCCCGGAGTTTGAGAGATTTGGACGTGAAAGGGTACCAGTCTTGTCGGGGATTGGGAACCCTTCGCGAGAATGTCCAAAGTTTCAGCGGGATTTCCAAAATGTTGAAAGGAACTCGAAACATGTCAACCTTGGTTTTGAGAATCTCTCCCGGAGTTTGAGAGATTTGGACGTGAAAGGGTACCAGTCTTGTCGGGGATTGGGAACCCTTCGCCAGAATGTCCAAAGTTTCAGCGGGATTTCCAAAATGTTGAAAGGAACTCGAAACATGTCAACCTTGGTTTTGAGAATCTCTCCCGGAGTTTGAGAGATTTGGATGTGAAAGGGTACCAGTCTTGTCGGGGATTGGGAACCCTTCGCGAGAATGTCCAAAGTTTCAGCGGGATTTCCAAAATGTTGAAAGGAACTCGAAACATGTCAAGCTTGGTTTTGAGAATCTCTCCCGGAGTTTGAGAGATTTGGACGTGAAAGGGTACCAATCTTGTCGGGGATTGGGAACCCTTCGCGAGAATGTCCAAGGTTTCAGCGGGATTTCCAAAATGTTGAAAGGAACTCGAAACATGTCAACCTTGGTTTTGAGAATCTCTCCCAGAGTTTGAGAGATTTGGACGTGAAAGGGTACCAATCTTGTCGGGGATTGGGAACCCTTTGCGAGAATGTCCAAAGTTTCAGCGGGATTTCCAAAATGTTGAAAGGAACTCGAAACATGTCAACCTTGTTTTTGAGAATCTCTCCCGGAGTTTGAGAGATTTGGACGTGAAAGGGTACCAGTCTTGTCGGGGATTGGGAACCCTTCGCGAGAATGTCCAAAGTTTCAGCGGGATTTCCAAAATGTTGAAAGGAACTCGAAACATGTCAACCTTGGTTTTGAGAATCTCTCCCGGAGTTTGAGAGATTTGGACGTGAAAGGGTACCAGTCTTGTCGGGGATTGGAAACCCTTCGCGAGAATGTCCAAAGTTTCAGCAGGATTTCCAAAATGTTGAAAGGAACTCGAAACATGTCAACCGTGGTTTTGAGAATCTCTCCTGGTGTTTGAAAGATTTGGACGTGAAAGGGTACCAGTCTTGTCAGGGATTGGGAACCCTTCGCCAGAATGTCCAAAGTTTCAGCGGGATTTTCAAAATGTTGAAAGGAACTCGAAACATGTCAACCTTGGTTTTGAGAATCTCTCCTGGAGTTTGAAAGATTTGGACGTGAAAGGGTACCAGTCTTGTCCGGGATTGGGAACCCTTCGTGAGAATGTCCAAAGTTTCAGCGGGATTTCCGAAATGTTGAAAGGAACTCGAAACATGTCAACCTTGGTTTTGAGAATCTCTCCCGGAGTTTGAGAGATTTGGACGTGAAAGGGTACCAGTCTTGTCGGGGATTGGGAACCCTTCGCGAGAATGTCCAAGGTTTCAGCGGGATTTCCAAAATGTTGAAAGGAACTCGAAACATGTCAACCTTGGTTTTGAGAATCTCTCCCGGAGTTTGAGAGATTTGGACATGAAAGGGTACCAGTCTTGTCGGGGATTGGGAACCCTTTGCGAGAATGTCCAAAGTTTCAGCGGGATTTCCAAAATGTTGAAAGGAACTCGAAACATGTCAACCTTGGTTTTGAGAATCTCTCCCGGAGTTTGAGAGATTTGGACGTGAAAGGGTACCAGTCTTGTCGGGGATTGGGAACCCTTCGCCACAATGTCCAAAGTTTCAGCGGGATTTCCAAAATGTTGAAAGGAACTCGAAACATGTCAACCTTGGTTTTGAGAATCTCTCCCGGAGTTTGAGAGATTTGGACGTGAAAGGGTACCAGACTTGTCAGAGATTGGGAACCCTTCGCGAGTATGTCCAAAGTTTCAGCGGGATTTTCAAAATGTTTAAAGGAACTCGAAACATGTCAACCTTGGTTTTGAGAATCTCTCCCGGAGTTTGAGAGATTTGGACGTGAAAGGGTACCAATCTTGTCAGGGATTGGGAACCCTTCGCGAGAATGTCCAAGGTTTCAGCGGGATTTCCAAAATGTTGAAAGGAACTCGAAACATGTCAAACTTGGTTTTGAGAATCTCTCCCGGAGTTTGAGAGATTTGGACGTGAAAGGGTACCAGTCTTGTCGGGGATTGGGAACCCTTCGCGAGAATGTCCAAAGTTTCATTGGGATTTCCAAAATGTTGAAAGGAACTCGAAACATGTCAACCGTGGTTTTGAGAATCTCTCCTGGAGTTTGAAAGATTTGGACGTGAAAGGGTACCAGTCTTGTCGGGGATTGGGAACCCTTCGTGAGAATGTCCAAAGTTTCAGCGGGATTTCCGAAATGTTGAAAGGAACTCAAAACATGTCAACCTTGGTTTTGAGAATCTCTCCCGGAGTTTGAGAGATTTGGACGTGAAAGGGTACCAGTCTTGTCGGGGATTGGGAAGCCTTCGCGAGAATGTCCAAAGTTTCAGCGGGATTTCCAAAATGTTGAAAGGAACTCGAAACATGTCAACCTTGGTTTTGAGAATCTCTCCCGGAGTTTGAGAGATTTGGACGTGAAAGGGTACCAGTCTTGTCGGGGATTGGGAACCCTTCGCGAGAATGTCCAAAGTTTCAGCGGGATTTCCAAAATGTTGAAAGGAACTCGAAACATGTCAACCTTGGTTTTCAGAATCTCTGCCGGAGTTTGAGAGATTTGGACGTGAAAGCGTACCAGACTTGTCAGAGATTGGGAACCCTTCGCGAGTATGTCCAAAGTTTCAGCGGGATTTCCAAAATGTTGAAAGGAACTCGAAACATGTCAACCTTGTTTTTGAGAATCTCTCCCGGAGTTTGAGAGATTTGGACGTGAAAGGGTACCAGTCTTGTCGGGGATTGGGAACCCTTCGCCAGAATGTCCAAAGTTTCAGCGGGATTTCCAAAATGTTGAAAGGAACTCGAAACATGTCAACCTTGGTTTTGAGAATCTCTCCCGGAGTTTGAGAGATTTGGACGTGAAAGGGTACCAGTCTTGTCGGGGATTGGGAACCCTTCGCGAGAATGTCCAAAGTTTCAGCGGGATTTCCAAAATGTTGAAAGGAACTCGAAACATGTCAACCTTGGTTTTGAGAATCTCTCCCGGAGTTTGAGAGATTTGGATGTGAAAGGGTACCAGTCTTGTCGGGGATTGGGAACCCTTCGCGAGAATGTCCAAAGTTTCAGCGGGATTTCCAAAATGTTGAAAGGAACTCGAAACATGTCAAGCTTGGTTTTGAGAATCTCTCCCGGAGTTTGAGAGATTTGGACGTGAAAGGGTACCAATCTTGTCGGGGATTGGGAACCCTTCGCGAGAATGTCCAAGGTTTCAGCGGGATTTCCAAAATGTTGAAAGGATCTCGAAACATGTCAACCTTGGTTTTGAGAATCTCTCCCGGAGTTTGAGAGATTTGGACGTGAAAGGGTACCAGTCTTGTCGGGGATTGGGAACCCTTTGCGAGAATGTCCAAAGATTCAGCGGGATTTCCAAAATGTTGAAAGGAACTCAAAACATGTCAACCTTGGTTTTGAGAATCTCTCCCGGAGTTGGAGAGATTTGGACGTGAAAGGGTACCAGTCTTGTCGGGGATTGGGAACCCTTCGCGAGAATGTCCAAAGTTTCAGTGGGATTTCCAAAATGTTGAAAGGAACTCGAAACATGTCAACCGTGGTTTTGAGAATCTCTCCTGGAGTTTGAAAGATTTGGACGTGAAAGGGTACCAGTCTTGTCCGGGATTGGGAACCCTTCGTGAGAATGTCCAAAGTTTCAGCGGGATTTCCGAAATGTTGAAAGGAACTCGAAACATGTCAACCTTGGTTTTGAGAATCTCTCCCGGAGTTTGAGAGATTTGGACGTGAAAGGGTACCAGTCTTGTCGGGGATTGGGAACCCTTCGCGAGAATGTCCAAGGTTTCAGCGGGATTTCCAAAATGTTGAAAGGAACTCGAAACATGTCAACCTTGGTTTTGAGAATCTCTCCCGGAGTTTGAGAGATTTGGACGTGAAAGGGTACCAATCTTGTCGGGGATTGGGAACCCTTTGCGAGAATGTCCAAAGTTTCAGCGGGATTTCCAAAATGTTGAAAGGAACTCGAAACATGTCAACCTTGTTTTTGAGAATCTCTCCCGGAGTTTGAGAGATTTGGACGTGAAAGGGTACCAGTCTTGTCGGGGATTGGGAACCCTTCGCGAGAATGTCCAAAGTTTCAGCGGGATTTCCAAAATGTTGAAAGGAACTCGAAACATGTCAACCTTGGTTTTGAGAATCTCTCCTGGAGTTTGAAAGATTTGGACGTGAAAGGGTACCAGTCTTGTCCGGGATTGGGAACCCTTCGTGAGAATGTCCAAAGTTTCAGCGGGATTTCCGAAATGTTGAAAGGAACTCGAAACATGTCAACCTTGGTTTTGAGAATCTCTCCCGGAGTTTGAGAGATTTGGACGTGAAAGGGTACCAGTCTTGTCGGGGATTGGGAACCCTTCGCGAGAATGTCCAAGGTTTCAGCGGGATTTCCAAAATGTTGAAAGGAACTCGAAACATGTCAACCTTGGTTTTGAGAATCTCTCCCGGAGTTTGAGAGATTTGGACATGAAAGGGTACCAGTCTTGTCGGGGATTGGGAACCCTTTGCGAGAATGTCCAAAGTTTCAGCGGGATTTCCAAAATGTTGAAAGGAACTCGAAACATGTCAACCTTGGTTTTGAGAATCTCTCCCGGAGTTTGAGAGATTTGGACGTGAAAGGGTACCAGTCTTGTCGGGGATTGGGAACCCTTCGCCACAATGTCCAAAGTTTCAGCGGGATTTCCAAAATGTTGAAAGGAACTCGAAACATGTCAACCTTGGTTTTGAGAATCTCTCCCGGAGTTTGAGAGATTTGGACGTGAAAGGGTACCAGACTTGTCAGAGATTGGGAACCCTTCGCGAGTATGTCCAAAGTTTCAGCGGGATTTTCAAAATGTTTAAAGGAACTCGAAACATGTCAACCTTGGTTTTGAGAATCTCTCCCGGAGTTTGAGAGATTTGGACGTGAAAGGGTACCAATCTTGTCAGGGATTGGGAACCCTTCGCGAGAATGTCCAAGGTTTCAGCGGGATTTCCAAAATGTTGAAAGGAACTCGAAACATGTCAAACTTGGTTTTGAGAATCTCTCCCGGAGTTTGAGAGATTTGGACGTGAAAGGGTACCAGTCTTGTCGGGGATTGGGAACCCTTTGCGAGAATGTCCAAAGTTTCAGTGGGATTTCCAAAATGTTGAAAGGAACTCGAAACATGTCAACCGTGGTTTTGAGAATCTCTCCTGGAGTTTGAAAGATTTGGACGTGAAAGGGTACCAGTCTTGTCGGGGATTGGGAACCCTTCGTGAGAATGTCCAAAGTTTCAGCGGGATTTCCGAAATGTTGAAAGGAACTCAAAACATGTCAACCTTGGTTTTGAGAATCTCTCCCGGAGTTTGAGAGATTTGGACGTGAAAGGGTACCAGTCTTGTCGGGGATTGGGAAGCCTTCGCGAGAATGTCCAAAGTTTCAGCGGGATTTCCAAAATGTTGAAAGGAACTCGAAACATGTCAACCTTGGTTTTGAGAATCTCTCCCGGAGTTTGAGAGATTTGGACGTGAAAGGGTACCAGTCTTGTCGGGGATTGGGAACCCTTCGCGAGAATGTCCAAAGTTTCAGCGGGATTTCCAAAATGTTGAAAGGAACTCGAAACATGTCAACCTTGGTTTTCAGAATCTCTGCCGGAGTTTGAGAGATTTGGACGTGAAAGGGTACCAGACTTGTCAGAGATTGGATACCCTTCGCGAGTATGTCCAAAGTTTCAGCGGGATTTCCAAAATGTTGAAAGGAACTCGAAACATGTCAAGCTTGTTTTTGAGAATCTCTCCCGGAGTTTGAGAGATTTGGACGTGAAAGGGTACCAGTCTTGTCGGGGATTGGGAACCCTTCGCCAGAATGTCCAAAGTTTCAGCGGGATTTCCAAAATGTTGAAAGGAACTCGAAACATGTCAACCTTGGTTTTGAGAATCTCTCCCGGAGTTTGAGAGATTTGGACGTGAAAGGGTACCAGTCTTGTCGGGGATTGGGAACCCTTCGCGAGAATGTCCAAAGTTTCAGCGGGATTTCCAAAATGTTGAAAGGAACTCGAAACATGTCAACCTTGGTTTTGAGAATCTCTCCCGGAGTTTGAGAGATTTGGATGTGAAAGGGTACCAGTCTTGTCGGGGATTGGGAACCCTTCGCGAGAATGTCCAAAGTTTCAGCGGGATTTCCAAAATGTTGAAAGGAACTCGAAACATGTCAAGCTTGGTTTTGAGAATCTCTCCCGGAGTTTGAGAGATTTGGACGTGAAAGGGTACCAATCTTGTCGGGGATTGGGAACCCTTCGCGAGAATGTCCAAGGTTTCAGCGGGATTTCCAAAATGTTGAAAGGATCTCGAAACATGTCAACCTTGGTTTTGAGAATCTCTCCCGGAGTTTGAGAGATTTGGACGTGAAAGGGTACCAGTCTTGTCGGGGATTGGGAACCCTTCGCGAGAATGTCCAAAGATTCAGCGGGATTTCCAAAATGTTGAAAGGAACTCAAAACATGTCAACCTTGGTTTTGAGAATCTCTCCCGGAGTTGGAGAGATTTGGACGTGAAAGGGTACCAGTCTTGTCGGGGATTGGGAACCCTTCGCGAGAATGTCCAAAGTTTCAGTGGGATTTCCAAAATGTTGAAAGGAACTCGAAACATGTCAACCGTGGTTTTGAGAATCTCTCCTGGAGTTTGAAAGATTTGGACGTGAAAGGGTACCAGTCTTGTCCGGGATTGGGAACCCTTCGTGAGAATGTCCAAAGTTTCAGCGGGATTTCCGAAATGTTGAAAGGAACTCGAAACATGTCAACCTTGGTTTTGAGAATCTCTCCCGGAGTTTGAGAGATTTGGACGTGAAAGGGTACCAGTCTTGTCGGGGATTGGGAACCCTTCGCGAGAATGTCCAAGGTTTCAGCGGGATTTCCAAAATGTTGAAAGGAACTCGAAACATGTCAACCTTGGTTTTGAGAATCTCTCCCGGAGTTTGAGAGATTTGGACGTGAAAGGGTACCAATCTTGTCGGGGATTGGGAACCCTTTGCGAGAATGTCCAAAGTTTCAGCGGGATTTCCAAAATGTTGAAAGGAACTCGAAACATGTCAACCTTGTTTTTGAGAATCTCTCCCGGAGTTTGAGAGATTTGGACGTGAAAGGGTACCAGTCTTGTCGGGGATTGGGAACCCTTCACGAGAATGTCCAAAGTTTCAGCGGGATTTCCAAAATGTTGAAAGGAACTCGAAACATGTCAACCTTGGTTTTGAGAATCTCTCCCGGAGTTTGAGAGATTTGGACGTGAAAGGGTACCAGTCTTGTCGGGGATTGGAAACCCTTCGCGAGAATGTCCAAAGTTTCAGCAGGATATCCAAAATGTTGAAAGGAACTCGAAACATGTCAACCGTGGTTTTGAGAATCTCTCCTGGTGTTTGAAAGATTTGGACGTGAAAGGGTACCAGTCTTGTCAGGGATTGGGAACCCTTCGCCAGAATGTCCAAAGTTTCAGCGGGATTTTCAAAATGTTGAAAGGAACTCGAAACATGTCAACCTTGGTTTTGAGAATCTCTCCTGGAGTTTGAAAGATTTGGACGTGAAAGGGTACCAGTCTTGTCCGGGATTGGGAACCCTTCGTGAGAATGTCCAAAGTTTCAGCGGGATTTCCGAAATGTTGAAAGGAACTCGAAACATGTCAACCTTGGTTTTGAGAATCTCTCCCGGAGTTTGAGAGATTTGGACGTGAAAGGGTACCAGTCTTGTCGGGGATTGGGAACCCTTCGCGAGAATGTCCAAGGTTTCAGCGGGATTTCCAAAATGTTGAAAGGAACTCGAAACATGTCAACCTTGGTTTTGAGAATCTCTCCCGGAGTTTGAGAGATTTGGACATGAAAGGGTACCAGTCTTGTCGGGGATTGGGAACCCTTTGCGAGAATGTCCAAAGTTTCAGCGGGATTTCCAAAATGTTGAAAGGAACTCGAAACATGTCAACCTTGGTTTTGAGAATCTCTCCCGGAGTTTGAGAGATTTGGACGTGAAAGGGTACCAGTCTTGTCGGGGATTGGGAACCCTTCGCCACAATGTCCAAAGTTTCAGCGGGATTTCCAAAATGTTGAAAGGAACTCGAAACATGTCAACCTTGGTTTTGAGAATCTCTCCCGGAGTTTGAGAGATTTGGACGTGAAAGGGTACCAGTCTTGTCGGGGATTGGGAACCCTTCGCGAGAATGTCCAAGGTTTCAGCGGGGTTTCCAAAATGTTGAAAGGAACTCGAAACATGTCAACCTTGGTTTTGAGAATCTCTCCCGGAGTTTGAGAGATTTGGACGTGAAAGGGTACCAATCTTGTCAGGGATTGGGAACCCTTCGCGAGAATGTCCAAGGTTTCAGCGGGATTTCCAAAATGTTGAAAGGAACTCGAAACATGTCAAACTTGGTTTTGAGAATCTCTCCCGGAGTTTGAGAGATTTGGACGTGGAAGGGTACCAGTCTTGTCGGGGATTGGGAACCCTTCGCGAGAATGTCCAAAGTTTCAGTGGGATTTCCAAAATGTTGAAAGGAACTCGAAACATATCAACCGTGGTTTTGAGAATCTCTCCTGGAGTTTGAAAGATTTGGACGTGAAAGGGTACCAGTCTTGTCCGGGATTGGGAACCCTTCGTGAGAATGTCCAAAGTTTCAGCGGGATTTCCGAAATGTTGAAAGGAACTCAAAACATGTCAACCTTGGTTTTGAGAATCTCTCCCGGACTTTGAGAGATTTGGACGTGAAAGGGTACCAGTCTTGTCGGGGATTGGGAACCCTTCGCGAGAATGTCCAAAGTTTCAGCGGGATTTCCAAAATGTTGAAAGGAACTCGAAACATGTCAACCTTGGTTTTGAGAATCTCTCCCGGAGTTTGAAAGATTTGGACGTGAAAGGGTACCAGTCTTGTCGGGGATTGGGAACCCTTCGCGAGAATGTCCAAAGTTTCAGCGGGATTTCCAAAATGTTGAAAGGATCTCGAAACATGTCAACCTTGGTTTTGAGAATCTCTCCCGGAGTTTGAGAGATTTGGACGTGAAAGGGTACCAGTCTTGTCGGGGATTGGGAACCCTTCGCGAGAATGTCCAAGGTTTCAGCGGGATTTCCAAAATGTTGAAAGGATCTCGAAACATGTCAACCTTGGTTTTGAGAATCTCTCCCGGAGTTTGAGAGATTTGGACGTGAAAGTGTACCAATCTTTCGGGGATTGGGAACCCTTCGCGAGAATGTCCAAAGTTTCAGCGGGATTTCCAAAATGTTGAAAGGAACTCGAAACATGTCAACCTTGGTTTTGAGAATCTCTCCCGGAGTTTGAGAGATTTGGACGTGAAAGGGTACCAGTCTTGTCGGGGATTGGGAACCCTTCGCGAGAATGTCCAAGGTTTCAGCGAGATTTCCGAAATGTTGAAAGGATCTCGAAACATGTCAACCTTGGTTTTGAGAATCTCTCCCGGAGTTTGAGAGATTTGGACGTGAAAGGGTACCAGTCTTGTCGGGGATTGGGAACCCTTCGCGAGAATGTCCAAAGTTTCAGCGGGATTTCCAAAATGTTGAAAGGAACTCGAAACATGTCAAGCTTGGTTTTGAGAATCTCTCCCGGAGTTTGAGAGATTTGGACGTGAAAGGGTACCAATCTTGTCGGGGATTGGGAACCCTTCGCGAGAATGTCCAAGGTTTCAGCGGGATTTCCAAAATGTTGAAAGGATCTCGAAACATGTCAACCTTGGTTTTGAGAATCTCTCCCGGAGTTTGAGAGATTTGGACGTGAAAGTGTACCAATCTTTCGGGGATTGGGAACCCTTCGCGAGAATGTCCAAAGTTTCAGCGGGATTTCCAAAATGTTGAAAGGAACTCGAAACATGTCAACCTTGGTTTTGAGAATCTCTCCCGGAGTTTGAGAGATTTGGACGTGAAAGGGTACCAGTCTTGTCGGGGATTGGGAACCCTTCGCGAGAATGTCCAAGGTTTCAGCGGGATTTCCGAAATGTTGAAAGGATCTCGAAACATGTCAACCTTGGTTTTGAGAATCTCTCCCGGAGTTTGAGAGATTTGGACGTGAAAGGGTACCAGTCTTGTCGGGGATTGGGAACCCTTCGCGAGAATGTCCAAAGTTTCAGCGGGATTTCCAAAATGTTGAAAGGAACTCGAAACATGTCAACCTTGGTTTTGAGAATCTCTCCCGGAGTTTGAGAGATTTGGACGTGAAAGGGTACCAGTCTTGTCGGGGATTGGGAACCCTTCGCGAGAATGTCCAAGGTTTCAGCGGGATTTCCCAAATGTTGAAAGGAACTCGAAACATGTCAACCTTGGTTTTGAGAATCTCTCCCGGAGTTTGAGAGATTTGGACGTGAAAGGGTACCAGTCTTGTCGGGGATTGGGAACCCTTCGCGAGAATGTCCAAAGTTGCAGCGGGATTTCCAAAAGGTTGAAAGGAACTCGAAACATGTCAACCTTGGTTTTGAGAATCTCTCCCGGAGTTTGAGAGATTTGGACATGAAAGGGTACCAGTCTTGTCGGGGATTGGGAACCCTTCGCGAGAATGTCCAAAGTTTCAGCGGGATTTCCAAAATGTTGAAAGGAACTCGAAACATGTCAACCTTGGTTTTGAGAATCTCTCCCGGAGTTTGAGAGATTTGGACGTGAAAGGGTACCAGACTTGTCAGAGATTGGGAACCCTTCGCGAGTATGTCCAAAGTTTCAGCGGGATTTCAAAAATGTTGAAAGGAACTCGAAACATGTCAACCTTGTTTTTGAGAATCTCTCCCGGAGTTTGAGAGATTTGGACGTGAAAGGGTACCAATCTTGTCGGGGATTGGGAACCCTTCGCGAGAATGTCCAAAGTTTCAGCGGGATTTCCAAAATGTTTAAAGGAACTCGAAACATGTCAACCTTGGTTTTGAGAATCTCTCCCGGAGTTTGAGAGATTTGGACGTGAAAGGGTACCAATCTTGTCGGGGATTGGGAACCCTTCGCGAGAATGTCCAAGGCTTCAGCGGGATTTCCAAAATGTTGAAAGGAACTCGAAACATGTCAACCTTGGTTTTGAGAATCTCTCCCGGAGTTTGAGAGATTTGGACGTGAAAGGGTACCAGTCTTGTCGGGGATTGGAAACCCTTTGCGAGAATTTCCAAAGATTCAGCGGGATTGCCAAAATGTTGAAAGGAACTCAAAACATGTCAACCTTGGTTTTGAGAATCTCTCCCGGAGTTTGAGAGATTTGGACGTGAAAGGGTACCAGTCTTGTCGGGGATTGGGAACCCTTCGCGAGAATGTCCAAAGTTTCAGCGGGATTTCCAAAATGTTGAAAGGAACTCGAAACATGTCAACCTTGGTTTTGAGAATCTCTCCCGGAGTGTGAGAGATTTGGACGTGAAAGTGTACCAGTCTTGTCGGGGATTGGGAACCCTTCGCGAGAATGTCCAAGGTTTCAGCGGGATTTCCAAAATGTTGAAAGGAACTCAAAACATGTCAACCTTGGTTTTGAGAATCTCTCCCGGAGTTTGAGAGATTTGGACGTGAAAGTGTACCAATCTTGTCGGGGATTGGGAACCCTTCGCGAGAATGTCCAAAGTTTCAGCGGGATTTCCAAAATGTTGAAAGGAACTCGAAACATGTCAACCTTGGTTTTGAGAATCTCTCCCGGAGTTTGAGAGATTTGGACGTGAAAGGGTACCAGTCTTGTCGGGGATTGGGAACCCTTTGCGAGAATGTCCAAAGTTTCAGCGGGATTTCCAAAATGTTGAAAGGAACTCGAAACATGTCAACCTTGGTTTTGAGAATCTCTCCCGGAGTTTGAAAGATTTGGACGTGAAAGGGTACCAGTCTTGTCGGGGATTGGGAACCCTTCGCGAGAATGTCCAAGGTTTCAGCGGGATTTCCAAAATGTTGAAAGGAACTCGAAACATGTCAACCTTGGTTTTGAGAATCTCTCCCGGAGTTTGAGAGATTTGGACGTGAAAGGGTACCAGTCTTGTTGGGGATTGGGAACCCTTCGCGAGAATGTCCAAAGTTTCAGCGGGATTTCCAAAATGTTGAAAGGAACTCGAAACATGTCAACCTTGGTTTTGAGAATCTCTCCCGGAGTTTGAAAGATTTGGACGTGAAAGGGTACCAGTCTTGTCGGGGATTGGGAACCCTTCGCGAGAATGTCCAAAGTTTCAGCGGGATTTCCAAAATGTTGAAAGGATCTCGAAACATGTCAACCTTGGTTTTGAGAATCTCTCCCGGAGTTTGAGAGATTTGGACGTGAAAGGGTACCAGTCTTGTCGGGGATTGGGAACCCTTTGCGAGAATGTCCAAAGTTTCAGCGGGATTTCCAAAATGTTGAAAGGAACTCGAAACATGTCAACCTTGGTTTTGAGAATCTCTCCCGGAGTTTGAGAGATTTGGACGTGAAAGGGTACCAGTCTTGTCGGGGATTGGGAACCCTTCGCGAGAATGTCCAAAGTTTCAGCGGGATTTCCAAAATGTTGAAAGGAACTCGAAACATGTCAACCTTGTTTTTGAGAATCTCTCCCGGAGTTTGAAAGATTTGGACGTGAAAGGGTACCAGTCTTGTCGGGGATTGGGAACCCTTCGCGAGAATGTCCAAGGTTTCAGCGGGATTTCCGAAATGTTGAAAGGAACTCGAAACATGTCAACCTTGGTTTTGAGAATCTCTCCCGGAGTTTGAGAGATTTGGACGTGAAAGGGTGCCAATCTTGTCGGGGATTGGGAACCCTTCGCGAGAATGTCCAAGGTTTCAGCGGGATTTCCAAAATGTTGAAAGGAACTCGAAACATGTCAACCTTGGTTTTGAGAATCTCTCCCGGAGTTTGAGAGATTTGGACGTGAAAGGGTACCAGTCTTGTCGGGGATTGGGAACCCTTTGCGAGAATGTCCAAAGTTTCAGCGGGATTTCCAAAATGTTGAAAGGAACTCGAAACATGTCAACCTTGGTTTTGAGAATCTCTCCCGGAGTTTGAGAGATTTGGACGTGAAAGGGTACCAGTCTTGTCGGGGATTGGGAACCCTTCGCCACAATGTCCAAAGTTTCAGCGGGATTTCCAAAATGTTGAAAGGAACTCGAAACATGTCAACCTTGGTTTTGAGAATCTCTCCCGGAGTTTGAGAGATTTGGACGTGAAAGGGTACCAGACTTGTCAGAGATTGGGAACCCTTCGCGAGTATGTCCAAAGTTTCAGCGGGATTTTCAAAATGTTTAAAGGAACTCGAAACATGTCAACCTTGGTTTTGAGAATCTCTCCCGGAGTTTGAGAGATTTGGACGTGAAAGGGTACCAGTCTTGTCGGGGATTGGGAAGCCTTCGCGAGAATGTCCAAGGTTTCAGCGGGATTTCCAAAATGTTGAAAGGAACTCGAAACATGTCAAACTTGGTTTTGAGAATCTCTCCCGGAGTTTGAGAGATTTGGACGTGAAAGGGTACCAGTCTTGTCGGGGATTGGGAACCCTTTGCGAGAATGTCCAAAGTTTCAGCGGGATTTCCAAAATGTTGAAAGGAACTCGAAACATGTCAACCGTGGTTTTGAGAATCTCTCCTGGAGTTTGAAAGATTTGGACGTGAAAGGGTACCAGTCTTGTCGGGGATTGGGAACCCTTCGTGAGAATGTCCAAAGTTTCAGCGGGATTTCCGAAATGTTGAAAGGAACTCAAAACATGTCAACCTTGGTTTTGAGAATCTCTCCCGGAGTTTGAGAGATTTGGACGTGAAAGGGTACCAGTCTTGTCGGGGATTGGGAAGCCTTCGCGAGAATGTCCAAAGTTTCAGCGGGATTTCCAAAATGTTGAAAGGAACTCGAAACATGTCAACCTTGGTTTTGAGAATCTCTCCCGGAGTTTGAGAGATTTGGACGTGAAAGGGTACCAGTCTTGTCGGGGATTGGGAACCCTTCGCGAGAATGTCCAAAGTTTCAGCGGGATTTCCAAAATGTTGAAAGGAACTCGAAACATGTCAACCTTGGTTTTCAGAATCTCTGCCGGAGTTTGAGAGATTTGGACGTGAAAGGGTACCAGACTTGTCAGAGATTGGGAACCCTTCGCGAGTATGTCCAAAGTTTCAGCGGGATTTCCAAAATGTTGAAAGGAACTCGAAACATGTCAACCTTGGTTTTGAGAATCTCTCCCGGAGTTTGAGAGATTTGGACGTGAAAGGGTACCAGTCTTGTCGGGGATTGGGAACCCTTCGCCAGAATGTCCAAAGTTTCAGCGGGATTTCCAAAATGTTGAAAGGAACTCGAAACATGTCAACCTTGGTTTTGAGAATCTCTCCCGGAGTTTGAGAGATTTGGACGTGAAAGGGTACCAGTCTTGTCGGGGATTGGGAACCCTTCGCGAGAATGTCCAAAGTTTCAGCGGGATTTCCAAAATGTTGAAAGGAACTCGAAACATGTCAACCTTGGTTTTGAGAATCTCTCCCGGAGTTTGAGAGATTTGGATGTGAAAGGGTACCAGTCTTGTCGGGGATTGGGAACCCTTCGCGAGAATGTCCAAAGTTTCAGCGGGATTTCCAAAATGTTGAAAGGAACTCGAAACATGTCAAGCTTGGTTTTGAGAATCTCTCCCGGAGTTTGAGAGATTTGGACGTGAAAGGGTACCAATCTTGTCGGGGATTGGGAACCCTTCGCGAGAATGTCCAAGGTTTCAGCGGGATTTCCAAAATGTTGAAAGGATCTCGAAACATGTCAACCTTGGTTTTGAGAATCTCTCCCGGAGTTTGAGAGATTTGGACGTGAAAGGGTACCAGTCTTGTCGGGGATTGGGAACCCTTTGCGAGAATGTCCAAAGATTCAGCGGGATTTCCAAAATGTTGAAAGGAACTCAAAACATGTCAACCTTGGTTTTGAGAATCTCTCCCGGAGTTGGAGAGATTTGGACGTGAAAGGGTACCAGTCTTGTCGGGGATTGGGAACCCTTCGCGAGAATGTCCAAAGTTTCAGTGGGATTTCCAAAATGTTGAAAGGAACTCGAAACATGTCAACCGTGGTTTTGAGAATCTCTCCTGGAGTTTGAAAGATTTGGACGTGAAAGGGTACCAGTCTTGTCCGGGATTGGGAACCCTTCGTGAGAATGTCCAAAGTTTCAGCGGGATTTCCGAAATGTTGAAAGGAACTCGAAACATGTCAACCTTGGTTTTGAGAATCTCTCCCGGAGTTTGAGAGATTTGGACGTGAAAGGGTACCAGTCTTGTCGGGGATTGGGAACCCTTCGCGAGAATGTCCAAGGTTTCAGCGGGATTTCCAAAATGTTGAAAGGAACTCGAAACATGTCAACCTTGGTTTTGAGAATCTCTCCCGGAGTTTGAGAGATTTGGACGTGAAAGGGTACCAATCTTGTCGGGGATTGGGAACCCTTTGCGAGAATGTCCAAAGTTTCAGCGGGATTTCCAAAATGTTGAAAGGAACTCGAAACATGTCAACCTTGTTTTTGAGAATCTCTCCCGGAGTTTGAGAGATTTGGACGTGAAAGGGTACCAGTCTTGTCGGGGATTGGGAACCCTTCGCGAGAATGTCCAAAGTTTCAGCGGGATTTCCAAAATGTTGAAAGGAACTCGAAACATGTCAACCTTGGTTTTGAGAATCTCTCCCGGAGTTTGAGAGATTTGGACGTGAAAGGGTACCAGTCTTGTCGGGGATTGGAAACCCTTCGCGAGAATGTCCAAAGTTTCAGCAGGATATCCAAAATGTTGAAAGGAACTCGAAACATGTCAACCGTGGTTTTGAGAATCTCTCCTGGTGTTTGAAAGATTTGGACGTGAAAGGGTACCAGTCTTGTCAGGGATTGGGAACCCTTCGCCAGAATGTCCAAAGTTTCAGCGGGATTTTCAAAATGTTGAAAGGAACTCGAAACATGTCAACCTTGGTTTTGAGAATCTCTCCTGGAGTTTGAAAGATTTGGACGTGAAAGGGTACCAGTCTTGTCCGGGATTGGGAACCCTTCGTGAGAATGTCCAAAGTTTCAGCGGGATTTCCGAAATGTTGAAAGGAACTCGAAACATGTCAACCTTGGTTTTGAGAATCTCTCCCGGAGTTTGAGAGATTTGGACGTGAAAGGGTACCAGTCTTGTCGGGGATTGGGAACCCTTCGCGAGAATGTCCAAGGTTTCAGCGGGATTTCCAAAATGTTGAAAGGAACTCGAAACATGTCAACCTTGGTTTTGAGAATCTCTCCCGGAGTTTGAGAGATTTGGACATGAAAGGGTACCAGTCTTGTCGGGGATTGGGAACCCTTTGCGAGAATGTCCAAAGTTTCAGCGGGATTTCCAAAATGTTGAAAGGAACTCGAAACATGTCAACCTTGGTTTTGAGAATCTCTCCCGGAGTTTGAGAGATTTGGACGTGAAAGGGTACCAGTCTTGTCGGGGATTGGGAACCCTTCGCCACAATGTCCAAAGTTTCAGCGGGATTTCCAAAATGTTGAAAGGAACTCGAAACATGTCAACCTTGGTTTTGAGAATCTCTCCCGGAGTTTGAGAGATTTGGACGTGAAAGGGTACCAGTCTTGTCGGGGATTGGGAACCCTTCGCGAGAATGTCCAAGGTTTCAGCGGGATTTCCAAAATGTTGAAAGGAACTCGAAACATGTCAACCTTGGTTTTGAGAATCTCTCCCGGAGTTTGAGAGATTTGGACGTGAAAGGGTACCAATCTTGTCAGGGATTGGGAACCCTTCGCGAGAATGTCCAAGGTTTCAGCGGGATTTCCAAAATGTTGAAAGGAACTCGAAACATGTCAAACTTGGTTTTGAGAATCTCTCCCGGAGTTTGAGAGATTTGGACGTGGAAGGGTACCAGTCTTGTCGGGGATTGGGAACCCTTCGCGAGAATGTCCAAAGTTTCAGTGGGATTTCCAAAATGTTGAAAGGAACTCGAAACATATCAACCGTGGTTTTGAGAATCTCTCCTGGAGTTTGAAAGATTTGGACGTGAAAGGGTACCAGTCTTGTCCGGGATTGGGAACCCTTCGTGAGAATGTCCAAAGTTTCAGCGGGATTTCCGAAATGTTGAAAGGAACTCAAAACATGTCAACCTTGGTTTTGAGAATCTCTCCCGGACTTTGAGAGATTTGGACGTGAAAGGGTACCAGTCTTGTCGGGGATTGGGAAGCCTTCGCGAGAATGTCCAAAGTTTCAGCGGGATTTCCAAAATGTTGAAAGGAACTCGAAACATGTCAACCTTGGTTTTGAGAATCTCTCCCGGAGTTTGAAAGATTTGGACGTGAAAGGGTACCAGTCTTGTCGGGGATTGGGAACCCTTCGCGAGAATGTCCAAAGTTTCAGCGGGATTTCCAAAATGTTGAAAGGATCTCGAAACATGTCAACCTTGGTTTTGAGAATCTCTCCCGGAGTTTGAGAGATTTGGACGTGAAAGGGTACCAGTCTTGTCGGGGATTGGGAACCCTTCGCGAGAATGTCCAAGGTTTCAGCGGGATTTCCAAAATGTTGAAAGGATCTCGAAACATGTCAACCTTGGTTTTGAGAATCTCTCCCGGAGTTTGAGAGATTTGGACGTGAAAGTGTACCAATCTTTCGGGGATTGGGAACCCTTCGCGAGAATGTCCAAAGTTTCAGCGGGATTTCCAAAATGTTGAAAGGAACTCGAAACATGTCAACCTTGGTTTTGAGAATCTCTCCCGGAGTTTGAGAGATTTGGACGTGAAAGGGTACCAGTCTTGTCGGGGATTGGGAACCCTTCGCGAGAATGTCCAAGGTTTCAGCGAGATTTCCGAAATGTTGAAAGGATCTCGAAACATGTCAACCTTGGTTTTGAGAATCTCTCCCGGAGTTTGAGAGATTTGGACGTGAAAGGGTACCAGTCTTGTCGGGGATTGGGAACCCTTCGCGAGAATGTCCAAAGTTTCAGCGGGATTTCCAAAATGTTGAAAGGAACTCGAAACATGTCAACCTTGGTTTTGAGAATCTCTCCCGGAGTTTGAGAGATTTGGACGTGAAAGGGTACCAATCTTGTCGGGGATTGGGAACCCTTCGCGAGAATGTCCAAGGTTTCAGCGGGATTTCCAAAATGTTGAAAGGATCTCGAAACATGTCAACCTTGGTTTTGAGAATCTCTCCCGGAGTTTGAGAGATTTGGACGTGAAAGTGTACCAATCTTTCGGGGATTGGGAACCCTTCGCGAGAATGTCCAAAGTTTCAGCGGGATTTCCAAAATGTTGAAAGGAACTCGAAACATGTCAACCTTGGTTTTGAGAATCTCTCCCGGAGTTTGAGAGATTTGGACGTGAAAGGGTACCAGTCTTGTCGGGGATTGGGAACCCTTCGCGAGAATGTCCAAGGTTTCAGCGGGATTTCCGAAATGTTGAAAGGATCTCGAAACATGTCAACCTTGGTTTTGAGAATCTCTCCCGGAGTTTGAGAGATTTGGACGTGAAAGGGTACCAGTCTTGTCGGGGATTGGGAACCCTTCGCGAGAATGTCCAAAGTTTCAGCGGGATTTCCAAAATGTTGAAAGGAACTCGAAACATGTCAACCTTGGTTTTGAGAATCTCTCCCGGAGTTTGAGAGATTTGGACGTGAAAGGGTACCAGTCTTGTCGGGGATTGGGAACCCTTCGCGAGAATGTCCAAGGTTTCAGCGGGATTTCCAAAATGTTGAAAGGAACTCGAAACATGTCAACCTTGGTTTTGAGAATCTCTCCCGGAGTTTGAGAGATTTGGACGTGAAAGGGTACCAGTCTTGTCGGGGATTGGGAACCCTTCGCGAGAATGTCCAAAGTTGCAGCGGGATTTCCAAAAGGTTGAAAGGAACTCGAAACATGTCAACCTTGGTTTTGAGAATCTCTCCCGGAGTTTGAGAGATTTGGACATGAAAGGGTACCAGTCTTGTCGGGGATTGGGAACCCTTCGCGAGAATGTCCAAAGTTTCAGCGGGATTTCCAAAATGTTGAAAGGAACTCGAAACATGTCAACCTTGGTTTTGAGAATCTCTCCCGGAGTTTGAGAGATTTGGACGTGAAAGGGTACCAGACTTGTCAGAGATTGGGAACCCTTCGCGAGTATGTCCAAAGTTTCAGCGGGATTTCAAAAATGTTGAAAGGAACTCGAAACATGTCAACCTTGTTTTTGAGAATCTCTCCCGGAGTTTGAGAGATTTGGACGTGAAAGGGTACCAATCTTGTCGGGGATTGGGAACCCTTCGCGAGAATGTCCAAAGTTTCAGCGGGATTTCCAAAATGTTTAAAGGAACTCGAAACATGTCAACCTTGGTTTTGAGAATCTCTCCCGGAGTTTGAGAGATTTGGACGTGAAAGGGTACCAATCTTGTCGGGGATTGGGAACCCTTCGCGAGAATGTCCAAGGCTTCAGCGGGATTTCCAAAATGTTGAAAGGAACTCGAAACATGTCAACCTTGGTTTTGAGAATCTCTCCCGGAGTTTGAGAGATTTGGACGTGAAAGGGTACCAGTCTTGTCGGGGATTGGAAACCCTTTGCGAGAATTTCCAAAGATTCAGCGGGATTGCCAAAATGTTGAAAGGAACTCAAAACATGTCAACCTTGGTTTTGAGAATCTCTCCCGGAGTTTGAGAGATTTGGACGTGAAAGGGTACCAGTCTTGTCGGGGATTGGGAACCCTTCGCGAGAATGTCCAAAGTTTCAGCGGGATTTCCAAAATGTTGAAAGGAACTCGAAACATGTCAACCTTGGTTTTGAGAATCTCTCCCGGAGTGTGAGAGATTTGGACGTGAAAGTGTACCAGTCTTGTCGGGGATTGGGAACCCTTCGCGAGAATGTCCAAGGTTTCAGCGGGATTTCCAAAATGTTGAAAGGAACTCAAAACATGTCAACCTTGGTTTTGAGAATCTCTCCCGGAGTTTGAGAGATTTGGACGTGAAAGTGTACCAATCTTGTCGGGGATTGGGAACCCTTCGCGAGAATGTCCAAAGTTTCAGCGGGATTTCCAAAATGTTGAAAGGAACTCGAAACATGTCAACCTTGGTTTTGAGAATCTCTCCCGGAGTTTGAGAGATTTGGACGTGAAAGGGTACCAGTCTTGTCGGGGATTGGGAACCCTTTGCGAGAATGTCCAAAGTTTCAGCGGGATTTCCAAAATGTTGAAAGGAACTCGAAACATGTCAACCTTGGTTTTGAGAATCTCTCCCGGAGTTTGAAAGATTTGGACGTGAAAGGGTACCAGTCTTGTCGGGGATTGGGAACCCTTCGCGAGAATGTCCAAGGTTTCAGCGGGATTTCCAAAATGTTGAAAGGAACTCGAAACATGTCAACCTTGGTTTTGAGAATCTCTCCCGGAGTTTGAGAGATTTGGACGTGAAAGGGTACCAGTCTTGTTGGGGATTGGGAACCCTTCGCGAGAATGTCCAAAGTTTCAGCGGGATTTCCAAAATGTTGAAAGGAACTCGAAACATGTCAACCTTGGTTTTGAGAATCTCTCCCGGAGTTTGAAAGATTTGGACGTGAAAGGGTACCAGTCTTGTCGGGGATTGGGAACCCTTCGCGAGAATGTCCAAAGTTTCAGCGGGATTTCCAAAATGTTGAAAGGATCTCGAAACATGTCAACCTTGGTTTTGAGAATCTCTCCCGGAGTTTGAGAGATTTGGACGTGAAAGGGTACCAGTCTTGTCGGGGATTGGGAACCCTTTGCGAGAATGTCCAAAGTTTCAGCGGGATTTCCAAAATGTTGAAAGGAACTCGAAACATGTCAACCTTGGTTTTGAGAATCTCTCCCGGAGTTTGAGAGATTTGGACGTGAAAGGGTACCAGTCTTGTCGGGGATTGGGAACCCTTCGCGAGAATGTCCAAAGTTTCAGCGGGATTTCCAAAATGTTGAAAGGAACTCAAAACATGTCAACCTTGTTTTTGAGAATCTCTCCCGGAGTTTGAGAGATTTGGACGTGAAAGGGTACCAGTCTTGTCGGGGATTGGGAACCCTTCGCGAGAATGTCCAAGGTTTCAGCGGGATTTCCAAAATGTTGAAAGGATCTCGAAACATGTCAACCTTGGTTTTGAGAATCTCTCCCGGAGTTTGAGAGATTTGGACGTGAAAGGGTGCCAATCTTGTCGGGGATTGGGAACCCTTCGCGAGAATGTCCAAAGTTTCAGCGGGATTTCCAAAATGTTGAAAGGAACTCGAACCATGTCAACCTTGGTTTTGAGAATCTCTCCCGGAGTTTGAGAGATTTGGACGTGAAAGGGTACCAGTCTTGTCGGGGATTGGGAACCCTTCGCGAGAATGTCCAAGGTTTCAGCGGGATTTCCAAAATGTTGAAAGGAACTCGAAACATGTCAACCTTGGTTTTGAGAATCTCTCCCGGAGTTTGAGAGATTTGGACGTGAAAGGGTACCAGTCTTGTTGGGGATTGGGAACCCTTCGCGAGAATGTCCAAAGTTTCAGCGGGATTTCCAAAATGTTGAAAGGAACTCGAAACATGTCAACCTTGGTTTTGAGAATCTCTCCCGGAGTTTGAAAGATTTGGACGTGAAAGGGTACCAGTCTTGTCGGGGATTGGGAACCCTTCGCGAGAATGTCCAAAGTTTCAGCGGGATTTCCAAAATGTTGTAAGGATCTCGAAACATGTCAACCTTGGTTTTGAGAATCTCTCCCGGAGTTTGAGAGATTTGGACGTGAAAGGGTACCAGTCTTGTCGGGGATTGGGAAGCCTTCGCGAGAATGTCCAAAGTTTCAGCGGGATTTCCAAAATGTTGAAAGGAACTCGAAACATGTCAACCTTGGTTTTGAGAATCTCTCCCGGAGTTTGAGAGATTTGGACGTGAAAGGGTACCAGTCTTGTCGGGGATTGGGAACCCTTCGCGAGAATGTCCAAAGTTTCAGCGGGATTTCCAAAATGTTGAAAGGAACTCAAAACATGTCAACCTTGGTTTTGAGAATCTCTCCCGGAGTTTGAGAGATTTGGACGTGAAAGGGTACCAGTCTTGTCGGGGATTGGGAACCCTTCGCGAGAATGTCCAAGGTTTCAGCGGGATTTCCAAAATGTTGAAAGGATCTCGAAACATGTCAACCTTGGTTTTGAGAATCTCTCCCGGAGTTTGAGAGATTTGGACGTGAAAGGGTGCCAATCTTGTCGGGGATTGGGAACCCTTCGCGAGAATGTCCAAAGTTTCAGCGGGATTTCCAAAATGTTGAAAGGAACTCGAACCATGTCAACCTTGGTTTTGAGAATCTCTCCCGGAGTTTGAGAGATTTGGACGTGAAAGGGTACCAGTCTTGTCGGGGATTGGGAACCCTTCGCGAGAATGTCCAAGGTTTCAGCGGGATTTCCAAAATGTTGAAAGGATCTCGAAACATGTCAACCTTGGTTTTGAGAATCTCTCCCGGAGTTTGAGAGATTTGGACGTGAAAGTGTACCAATCTTGTCAGGGATTGGGAACCCTTTGCGAGAATATCCAAAGTTTCAGAGGGATTTCCAAAATTTTGAAAGGAACTCGAAACATGTCAACCTTGGTTTTGAGAATCTCTCCCGGAGTTTGAGAGATTTGGACGTGAAAGGGTACCAGTCTTGTCGGGGATTGGGAACCCTTCGCGAGAATGTCCAAGGTTTCAGCGGGATTTCCAAAATGTTGAAAGGAACTCGAAACATGTCAACCTTGGTTTTGAGAATCTCTCCCGGAGTTTGAGAGATTTGGACGTGAAAGGGTACCAGTCTTGTCGGGGATTGGGAACCCTTCGCGAGAATGTCCAAAGTTTCAGTGGGATTTCCAAAATGTTGAAAGGAACTCGAAACATGTCAACCTTGGTTTTGAGAATCTCTCCCGAAGTTTGAGAGATTTGGACGTGAAAGGGTACCAGTCTTGTCGGGGATTGGGAACCCTTCGCGAGAATGTCGAAGGTTTCAGCGGGATTTCCAAAATGTTGAAAGGAACTCGAAACATGTCAACCTTGGTTTTGAGAATCTCTCCCGGAGTTTGAGAGATTTGGACGTGAAAGGGTACCAGTCTTGTCGGGGATTGGGAACCCTTCGCGAGAATGTCCAAAGTTTCAGCGGGATTTCCAAAATGTTGAAAGGAACTCGAAACATGTCAACCTTGGTTTTGAGAATCTCTCCCGGAGTTTGAGAGATTTGCACGTGAAAGGGTACCAGTCTTGTCGGGGATTGGGAACCCTTCGCGAGAATGTCCAAATTTTCAGCGGGATTTCCAAAATGTTGAAAGGAACTCGAAACATGTCAACCTTGGTTTTGAGAATCTCTCCCGGAGTTTGAGAGATTTGGACGTGAAAGGGTACCAGACTTGTCAGAGATTGGGAACCCTTCGCGAGTATGTCCAAAATTTCAGCGGGATTTCCAAAATGTTGAAAGGAACTCGAAACATGTCAACCTTGTTTTTGAGAATCTCTCCCGGAGTTTGAGAGATTTGGACGTGAAAGGGTACCAGTCTTGTCGGGGATTGGGAACCCTTCGCGAGAATGTCCAAGGTTTCAGCGGGATTCCAAAATGTTGAAAGGAACTCGAAACATGTCAACCTTGGTTTTGAGAATCTCTCCCGGAGTTTGAGAGATTTGGATGTGAAAGGGTACCAGTCTTGTCGGGGATTGGGAACCCTTCGCGAGAATGTCCAAAGTTTCAGCGGGATTTCCAAAATGTTGAAAGGAACTCGAAACATGTCAACCTTGGTTTTGAGAATCTCTCCCGGAGTTTGAGAGATTTGGACGTGAAAGGGTACCAATATTGTCGGGGATTGGGAAACCTTCGCGAGAATGTCCAAGGTTTCAGCGGGATTTCCGAAATGTTGAAAGGAACTCAAAACATGTCAACCTTGGTTTTGAGAATCTCTCCCGGAGTTTGAGAGATTTGGACGTGAAAGGGTACCAGTCTTGTCGGGGATTGGGAACCCTTCGCGAGAATGTCCAAAGTTTCAGCGGGATTTTCAAAATGTTGAAAGGAACTCGAAACATGTCAAACTTCGTTTTGAGAATCTGTCCCGGAGTTTGAGAGATTTGGACGTGAAAGTGTACCAATCTTGTCCCACCCATCCCCTCTTCTGGCCCCGCCCCCTTTTCCCCCTCTTTGGCTCCACGCCCTTTTGACCCCTCCCCTCTCCTGGCCACGCTCCCTGAAATGACCCAACCCCCTCACTTGACCCCACCCCTCCATGACCCTGCCCACTTTTCTGGCCCCGCCTCCTTTTCTGGTCCCACCCCTCCCTGCCCCCTCCCCCTTTTGGCCCTTCCCCCTCACTTGTCCCCATCCCCCCACTTGACCCCTCCCCTTTTCTGGCCCCGCCCCCTGCCACAATTGGTTGTGGGTGTCACAACCCCCAATGGTGTCACAACCCCCACACATGGGTGGACATTATTGCCCCCCCCCCCCCCCCCCCTCAAAATTGGTGCCCATTACTGAACCCCCATTATCGACCCCCACCCATGGGTGCCCCCCATGGCCCCCCCACATTGTCCCCATGTCCCCCCAATGTCCCCCCAATTGCCTCGATGTCCCCATTGTCCCCATGTCCCCCCATCCCCCAATGTCCCCCATGTCCCTGTGTCCCCCCCATGTCCCCCATTGCCCCCACTGTCCCCCCATTGTCCCCATGTCCCTTCAAAATTTTCCAATTTTCGTCCCAATTCTTCCCATTCCCATTGAAACTTTTCAAATCCCTCTCAAAACTTATGGGGCACTTATGGGGCTCTATGGGGCACCTAAGGGGATCTATGGGGCACTTATGGGGCACTTATGGGGAACTTGTGGGTCGCTATGGCGCACTTGGAGTCACAAGCAGGCAGTTACGGGGCACTTATGGGGCTCTATGGGGCACTTATAGGGCTCTATGGGGCACTTATGGGGCTCTATGGGGGACTCTAGGGGATCTATGGGGCATTTATGCAGCATCTATGTGGAACTTGTGGGTTGCTATGGGGCGCTTGGGGGTCACAAGCAGGCAGCTATGGGTCACTTATGGGGCTCTATGGGTCACTTATGGGTCTCTATTGGGCACCTATGGGGAAATTGTGGGTTGTCATTGGGCACTTGGGGGTCACTAACAGGCACTTATGGTGCTCCATGAGTCACTTATGGATCTCTATGGATCACTTGTGGGGCACTATCGGGCACTGGGGAGATGCTGTGGGTCACTTATGGGGCTCCATGAGTCACATATGGGGCACTATGGGTCACTTACGGGGCTCTATGGGGCACTTATGGGGCACTAATGGGGAACTATACGGCACTTCTGGGGCTCCGTGACTCACTTGTGGGGCTCTATGGGGCACCGGGGAGATGCTACAGCGCACTTGTGGGTCTCTATGGGTCACTTATGAGGCTCTATGAGTCACTTATGGGGCTCTATGGGTCACTTATGGGGCACTAATGGGGAACTATAGGTCACTTATGGGGCTCCGTGAGTCACTTGTGGGGCTCTATGGGGCACTTATGGGGCACTATCAGCGAACTTGTGGGTAAAGCAACCCACAAGTTCCCCATTAGTTCCCCATAAATGCCACAACAGTGACCCATAGATCCCCTTAAGTGCCCCATAGAGCCCCATAAGTGCTTCATAGATCCCCTTAAGTGCCCCATAGAGCCCCATAAGTGACCCATAAGTGCCTGTTAGTGATCCCCAAGTGCCCCATAGTGACACACAAGTTCCCCATAAGTGCCCCATAACTGCCTGTTAGTGACCCCCAAGTGCTCCATAGTGACCCACAAGTTCCCCATAAGTGCCCCATATGTTCCCCATGAATGCCCCATAAGTGCCCCATAACTGCCTGTTAGTGACCCCCAAGTGCCCCATAGTGACACACAAGTTCCCCATAAGTGCCTGTTAGTGACCCACAAGTGCCGCATAGTGACCCACAAGTTCCCCATAAGTGCCACATAAGTGCCTGTTAGTGACCCCCAAGTGCCCTATAATGACCCCCAAGTGCCCCATAGTGACCCACAAGTTCCCAATAAGTGCCCCATAACTGCCTGTTAGTGACCCCCAAGTGCTCCATAGTGACCCACAAGTTCCCCATAAGTGCCCCATATGTTCCCCATTAATGCCCCATAAGTGCCCAATAACTGCCTGTTAGTGACCTCCAGTGCCCCATAGTGACCCACAGGTTCCCCATAAGTGCCCCATAACTGCCTGTTAGTGACCCCCAAGAACCCTACAGTGACCCACAAGTTCCCCATAAGTTCCCCATAAGTGCCTGTTAGTGACCCCCCAACTGCCTTATAATGACCCACAAGTGCCCTATAGTGACCCACAAGTTCCCCATAAGTGCCCCATAACTGCCTGTTAGTGACCCCCAAGTGCCCCATAGTGACACACAAGTTCCCCATAAGTGCCCCATGAGTGCCTGTTAGTGACGCCCAAGTGCCCCATAGCGACCCACAAGTTCCCCATAAGTGCCCCATAAGTGCCCCATAACTGCCTGTTAGTGACCCCCAAGTGATCCATAGTGACCCACATGTTCTCCATAAGTGCCCCATATATTCCCAATAAGTGACCCATAACTGGCCCAAAAGTACCTGTAAGTGACCCTCGAGTGCCCCATAGTGACCCAAAAGTTCCCATAAGCGCCCCAGAAGTGCCCCATAACTGCCTGTTAGTGACCCCCAAGTGCCCCATAGCGACCCACAAGTTCCCCATAAGTGCCCCATAAGTGCCCCATAACTGCCTGTTAGTGACCCCAAGTGCCACATAGTGACCCCAAAGTGCCCCAGAGTGACCCACAAGTTCCCCATAAGTGCCCCATAACTTCATGTTAGTGACCCCTAAGTGCCCCATAGTGACCCAGAAATTCCCCATAAGTGCCCCATAAGTGCCCCAAACTGCCCCTTAAAAATTTTCCAATTTTCGTCCCAATTCTTCCCATTCCCATTGAAACTTTTCAAATCCCTCTCAAAATTGTTGAAATTCTGTTGAAGCTTTTAAAATTCTCTCTAGAATTTTCAAAATCCATGTCCACATGTTTACAATTTCACATAAAAAATGGCTAAAATTCCAGTTGAAATTTTTTCAAAGTCCCTTAAAAATTTTCCAATTTTTGTCCCAATTCTTCCCATTCCCATTGAAACTTTTCAAATCCCTCTCAAAATTGTTGAAATTCTGTTGAAGCTTTTAAAATTCTCTCTAGAATTTTCAAAATCCATGTCCACATGTTTACAATTTCACATAAAAAAATGGCTAAAATTCCAGTTGAAATTTTTTCAAAGTCCCTGAAAAATTTTCCAATTTTTGTCCCAATTCTTCCCATTCCCATTGAAACTTTTCAAATCCCTCTCAAAATTGTTGAAATTCTGTTGAAGCTTTTAAAATTCTCTCTAGAATTTTCAAAATCCATGTCCACATGTTTACAATTTCACGTCAAAAAATGGCTAAAATTCCAGTTGAAATTTTTTCAAAGTCCCTTAAAAATTTTCCAATTTTTGTCCCAATTCTTCCCATTCCCCTTGAAACTTTTCAAATCCCTCTCAAAATTGTTGAAATTCTGTTGAAGCTTTTAAAATTCTCTCTAGAATTTTCAAAATCCATGTCCACATGTTTACAATTTCACATAAAAAAATGGCTAAAATTCCAGTTGAAATTTTTTCAAAGTCCCTTAAAAATTTTCCAATTTTTGTCCCAATTCTTCCCATTCCCATTGAAACTTTTCAAATCCCTCTCAAAAGTGTTGAAATTCTGTTGAAGCTTTTAAAATTCTCTCTAGAATTTTCAAAATCCATGTCCACATGTTTACAATTTCACGTCAAAAAATTGCTAAAATTCCAGTTGAAATTTTTTCAAAGTCCCTTCAAAATTTTCCAATTTTTGTCCCAATTCTTCCCATTCCCATTGAAACTTTTCAAATCCCTCTCATAATTGTTGAAATTCTGTTGAAGCTTTTAAAATTCTCTCTAGAATTTTCAAAATCCATGTCCACATGTTTACAATTTCACGTAAAAAAATGGCTAAAATTCCAGTTGAAATTTTTTCAAAGTCCCTTAAAAATTTTCCAATTTTTGTCCTAATTCTTCCCATTCCCATTGAAACTTTTCAAATCCCTCTCAAAATTGTTGAAATTCTGTTGAAGCTTTTAAAATTCTCTCTAGAATTTTCAAAATCCATGTCCACATGTTTACAATATCACACAAAAAAATGGCTAAAATTCCAGTTGAAATTTTTTCAAAGTCCCTTAAAAATTTTCCATTTTTTGTCCCGATTCTTCCCATTCCCATTGAAACTTTTCAAATCCCTCTCAAAATTGTTGAAATTCTGTTGAAGCTTTTAAAATTCTCTCTAGAATTTTCAAAATCCATGTCCACATGTTTACAATTTCACGTCAAAAAATGGCTAAAATTCCAGTTGAAATTTTTTCAAAGTCCCTTAAAAATTTTCCAATTTTTGTCCCAATTCTTCCCATTCCCATTGAAACTTTTCAAATCCCTCTCAAAAGTGTTGAAATTCTGTTGAAGCTTTTAAAATTCTCTCTAGAATTTTCAAAATCCATGTCCACATGTTTACAATTTCACATAAAAAAATTGCTAAAATTCCAGTTGAAATTTTTTCAAAGTCCCTTAAAAATTTTCCAATTTTTGTCCCAATTCTTCCCATTCCCATTGAAACTTTTCAAATCCCTCTCAAAATTGTTGAAATTCTGTTGAAGCTTTTAAAATTCTCTCTAGAATTTTCAAAATCCATGTCCACATGTTTACAATTTCACGTCAAAAAATGGCTAAAATTCCAGTTGAAATTTTTTCAAAGTCCCTTAAAAATTTTCCAATTTTTGTCCCAATTCTTCCCATTCCCATTGAAACTTTTCAAACCCCTCTCAAAAGTGTTGAAATTCTGTTGAAGCTTTTAAAATTCTCTCTAGAATTTTCAAAATCCATGTCCACATGTTTACAATTTCACATAAAAAAATTGCTAAAATTCCAGTTGAAATTTTTTCAAAGTCCCTTAAAAATTTTCCAATTTTTGTCCCAATTCTTCCCATTCCCATTGAAACTTTTCAAATCCCTCTCTAAATTGTTGAAATTCTCTTGAAGCTTTTAAAATTCTCTCTAGAATTTTCAAAATCCATGTCCACATGTTTACAATTTCACGTCAAAAAATTGCTAAAATTCCAGTTGAAATTTTTTCAAAGTCCCTTAAAAATTTTCCAATTTTTGTCCCAATTCTTCCCATTCCCCTTGAAACTTTTCAAATCCCTCTCAAAATTGTTGAAATTCTGTTGAAGCTTTTAAAATTCTCTCTAGAATTTTCAAAATCCATGTCCACATGTTTACAATTTCACGTCAAAAAATGGCTAAAATTCCAGTTGAAATTTTCTCAAAGTCCCTTAAAAATTTTCCAATTTTTGTCCCAATTCTTCCCATTCCCATTGAAACTTTTCAAATCCCTCTCAAAATTTTTGAAATACTGTTGAAGCTTTTAAAATTCTCTCTAGAATTTTCAAAATCCATGTCCACATGTTTACAATTTCACGTCAAAAAATGGCTAAAATTCCAGTTGAAATTTTTTCAAAGACCCTGAAAAATTTTCCAATTTTTGTCCCAATTCTTCCCATTCCCATTGAAACTTTTCAAATCCCTCTCAAAATTGTGGAAATTCTGTTGAAGCTTTTAAAATTCTCTCTAGAATTTTCAAAATCCATGTCCACATGTTTACAATTTCACGTAAAAAAATGGCTAAAATTCCAGTTGAAATTTTTTCAAAGTCCCTTAAAAATTTTCCAATTTTTGTCCCAATTCTTCCCATTCCCCTTGAAACTTTTCAAATCCCTCTCAAAATTGTTGAAATTCTGTTGAAGCTTTTAAAATTCTCTCTAGAATTTTCAAAATCCATATCCACATGTTTACAAGTTCACGTCAAAAAATGGCTAAAATTCCAGTTGAAATTTTTTCAAAGTCCCTTAAAAATTTTCCAATTTTTGTCCCAATTCTTCCCATTCCCATTGAAACTTTTCAAATCCCTCTCAAAATTGTTGAAATTCTCTTGAAGCTTTTAAAATTCTCTCTAGAATTTTCAAAATCCATGTCCACATGTTTACAATTTCACGTCAAAAAATTGCTGAAATTCCAGTTGAAATTTTTTCAAAGTCCCTTCAAAATTTTCCAATTTTTGTCCCAATTCTTCCCATTCCCATTGAAACTTTTCAAATCCCTCTCAAAATTGTTGAAATTCTCTTGAAGCTTTTAAAATTCTCTCTAGAATTTTCAAAATCCATGTCCACATGTTTACAAGTTCACGTCAAAAAATTGCTAAAATTCCAGTTGAAATTTTTTCAAAGTCCCTTCAAAATTTTCCAATTTTTGTCCCAATTCTTCCCATTCCCCTTGAAACTTTTCAAATCCCTCTCAAAAGTGTTGAAATTCTGTTGAAGCTTTTAAAATTCTCTCTAGAATTTTCAAAATCCATGTCCACATGTTTACAATTTCACGTCAAAAAATGGCTAAAATTCCAGTTGAAATTTTTTCAAAGTCCCTTAAAAATTTTCCAATTTTTGTCCCAATTCTTCCCATTCCCATTGAAACTTTTCAAATCCCTCTCATAATTGTTGAAATTCTGTTGAAGCTTTTAAAATTCTCTCTAGAATTTTCAAAATCCATGTCCACATGTTTACAATTTCACGTCAAAAAAATGCTAAAATTCCCGTTGAAATTTTTTCAAAGTCCCTTAAAAATTTTCCAATTTTTGTCCCAATTCTTCCCATTCCCCTTGAAACTTTTCAAATCCCTCTCAAAATTGTGGAAATTCTGTTGAAGCTTTTAAAATTCTCTCTAGAATTTTCAAAATCCATGTCCACATGTTTACAATTTCACGTAAAAAAATGGCTAAAATTCCAGTTGAAATTTTTTCAAAGTCCCTTAAAAATTTTCCAATTTTTGTCCCAATTCTTCCCATTCCCCTTGAAACTTTTCAAATCCCTCTCAAAATTGTTGAAATTCTGTTGAAGCTTTTAAAATTCTCTCTAGAATTTTCAAAATCCATGTCCACATGTTTACAAGTTCACGTAAAAAAATTGCTAAAATTCCAGTTGAAATTTTTTCAAAGTCCCTTAAAAATTTTCCAATTTTTGTCCCAATTCTTCCCATTCCCATTGAAACTTTTCAAATCCCTCTCAAAATTGTTGAAATTCTGTTGAAGCTTTTAAAATTCTCTCTAGAATTTTCAAAATCCATGTCCACATGTTTACAAGTTCACGTCAAAAAATTGCTAAAATTCCAGTTGAAATTTTTTCAAAGTCCCTTAAAAATTTTCCAATTTTTGTCCCAATTCTTCCCATTCCCCTTGAAACTTTTCAAATCCCTCTCAAAATTGTTGGAATTCTGTTGAAGCTTTTAAAATTCTCTCTAGAATTTTCAAAATCCATGTCCACATGTTTACAATTTCACGTCAAAAAATTGCTGAAATTCCAGTTGAAATTTTTTCAAAGTCCCTTCAAAATTTTCCAATTTTTGTCCCAATTCTTCCCATTCCCATTGAAACTTTTCAAATCCCTCTCAAAATTGTTGAAATTCTGTTGAAGCTTTTAAAATTCTCTCTAGAATTTTCAAAATCCATGTCCACATGTTTACAAGTTCACGTCAAAAAATTGCTGAAATTCCAGTTGAAATTTTTTCAAAGTCCCTTCAAAATTTTCCAATTTTTGTCCCAATTCTTCCCATTCCCATTGAAACTTTTCAAATCCCTCTCAAAATTGTTGAAATTCTCTTGAAGCTTTTAAAATTCTCTCTAGAATTTTCAAAATCCATGGCCACATGTTTACAATTTCACGTCAAAATATTGCTAAAATTCCAGTTGAAATTTTTTCAAAGTCCCTTCAAAATTTTCCAATTTTTGTCCCAATTCTTCCCATTCCCATTGAAACTTTTCAAATCCCTCTCAAAATTGTTGAAATTCTGTTGAAGCTTTTAAAATTCTCTCTAGAATTTTCAAAATCCATGTCCACATGTTTACAATTTCACGTCAAAAAATGGCTAAAATTCCAGTTGAAATTTTTTCAAAGTCCCTTAAAAATTTTCCAATTTTTGTCCCAATTCTTCCCATTCCCCTTGAAACTTTTCAAATCCCTCTCAAAATTGTTGAAATTCTGTTGAAGCTTTTAAAATTCTCTCTAGAATTTTCAAAATCCATGTCCACATGTTTACAATTTCACGTAAAAAAATTGCTAAAATTCCAGTTGAAATTTTTTCAAAGTCCCTTAAAAATTTTCCAATTTTTGTCCCAATTCTTCCCATTCCCATTGAAACTTTTCAAATCCCTCTCAAAAGTGTTGAAATTCTGTTGAAGCTTTTAAAATTCTCTCTAGAATTTTCAAAATCCATGTCCACATGTTTACAAGTTCACGTCAAAAAATTGCTAAAATTCCAGTTGAAATTTTTTTAAAGTCCCTTAAAAATTTTCGAATTTTTGTCCCAATTCTTCCCATTCCCATTGAAACTTTTCAAATCCCTCTCAAAATTGTTGAAATTCTGTTGAAGCTTTTAAAATTCTCTCTAGAATTTTCAAAATCCATGTCCACATGTTTACAATTTCACGTCAAAAAATTGCTGAAATTCCAGTTGAAATTTTTTCAAAGTCCCTTAAAAATTTTCCAATTTTTGTCCCAATTCTTCCCATTCCCATTGAAACTTTTCAAATCCCTCTCAAAATTGTTGAAATTCTGTTGAAGCTTTTAAAATTCTCTCTAGAATTTTCAAAATCCATGTCCACATGTTTACAATTTCACGTAAAAAAATGGCTAAAATTCCAGTTGAAATTTTTTCAAAGTCCCTTAAAAATTTTCCAATTTTTGTCCCAATTCTTCCCATTCCCCTTGAAACTTTTCAAATCCCTCTCAAAATTGTTGAAATTCTGTTGAAGCTTTTAAAATTCTCTCTAGAATTTTCAAAATCCATGTCCACATGTTTACAATTTCACGTAAAAAAATTGCTAAAATTCCAGTTGAAATTTTTTCAAAGTCCCTTAAAAATTTTCCAATTTTTGTCCCAATTCTTCCCATTCCCATTGAAACTTTTCAAATCCCTCTCAAAAGTGTTGAAATTCTGTTGAAGCTTTTAAAATTCTCTCTAGAATTTTCAAAATCCATGTCCACATGTTTACAAGTTCACGTCAAAAAATTGCTAAAATTCCAGTTGAAATTTTTTTAAAGTCCCTTAAAAATTTTCGAATTTTTGTCCCAATTCTTCCCATTCCCATTGAAACTTTTCAAATCCCTCTCAAAATTGTTGAAATTCTGTTGAAGCTTTTAAAATTCTCTCTAGAATTTTCAAAATCCATGTCCACATGTTTACAATTTCACGTAAAAAAATTGCTAAAATTCCAGTTGAAATTTTTTCAAAGTCCCTTAAAAATTTTCCAATTTTTGTCCCAATTCTTCCCATTCCCATTGAAACTTTTCAAATCCCTCTCATAATTGTTGAAATTCTGTTGAAGCTTTTAAAATTCTCTCTAGAATTTTCAAAATCCATGTCCACATGTTTACAATTTCACGTCAAAAAAATGCTAAAATTCCAGTTGAAATTTTTTCAAAGTCCCTTAAAAATTTTCCAATTTTTGTCCTAATTCTTCCCATTCCCATTGAAACTTTTCAAATCCCTCTCAAAATTGTTGAAATTCTGTTGAAGCTTTTAAAATTCTCTCTAGAATTTTAAAAATCCATGTCCACATGTTTACAATTTCACGTCAAAAAATTGCTGAAATTCCAGTTGAAATTTTTTCAAAGTCCCTTAAAAATTTTCCAATTTTTGTCCCAATTCTTCCCATTCCCATTGAAACTTTTCAAATCCCTCTCAAAATTGTGGAAATTCTGTTGAAGCTTTTAAAATTCTCTCTAGAATTTTCAAAATCCATGTCCACATGTTTACAATTTCACGTCAAAAAATGGCTAAAATTCCAGTTGAAATTTTTTCAAAGTCCCTTCAAAATTTTCCAATTTTTGTCCCAATTCTTCCCATTCCCATTGAAACTTTTCAAACCCCTCTCAAAATTGTTGAAATTCTCTTGAAGCTTTTAAAATTCTCTCTAGAATTTTCAAAATCCATGTCCACATGTTTACAATTTCACGTCAAAAAATGGCTAAAATTCCAGTTGAAATTTTTTCAAAGTCCCTTCAAAATTTTCCAATTTTTGTCCCAATTCTTCCCATTCCCCTTGAAACTTTTCAAATCCCTCTCAAAATTGTTGAAATTCTGTTGAAGCTTTTAAAATTCTCTCTAGAATTTTCAAAATCCATGTCCACATCTTTACAATTTCACGTCAAAAAATGGCTAAAATTCCAGTTGAAATTTTTTCGAAGTCCCTTAAAAATTTTCCAATTTTTGTCCCAATTCTTCCCATTCCCATTGAAACTTTTCAAATCCCTCTCAAAATTGTTGAAATACTGTTGAAGCTTTTAAAATTCTCTCTAGAATTTTCAAAATCCATGTCCACATGTTTACAATTTCACGTCAAAAAATTGCTGAAATTCCAGTTGAAATTTTTTCAAAGTCCCTTCAAAATTTTCCAATTTTTGTCCCAATTCTTCCCATTCCCCTTGAAACTTTTCAAATCCCTCTCAAAATTGTTGAAATTCTGTTGAAGCTTTTAAAATTCTCTCTAGAATTTTCAAAATCCATGTCCACATGTTTACAATTTCACGTAACAAAATTGCTAAAATTCCAGTTGAAATTTTTTAAAAGTCCCTTAAAAATTTTCCAATTTTTGTCCCAATTCTTCCCATTCCCATTGAAACTTTTCAAATCCCTCTCAAAAGTGTTGAAATTCTGTTGAAGCTTTTAAAATTCTCTCTAGAATTTTCAAAATCCATGTCCACATGTTTACAAGTTCACGTCAAAAAATTGCTGAAATTCCAGTTGAAATTTTTTCAAAGTCCCTTCAAAATTTTCCAATTTTTGTCCCAATTCTTCCCATTCCCATTGAAACTTTTCAAATCCCTCTCAAAATTGTTGAAATTCTCTTGAAGCTTTTAAAATTCTCTCTAGAATTTTCAAAATCCATGTCCACATGTTTACAATTTCACGTCAAAAAATTGCTAAAATTCCAGTTGAAATTTTTTTAAAGTCCCTTAAAAATTTTCGAATTTTTGTCCCAATTCTTCCCATTCCCATTGAAACTTTTCAAATCCCTCTCAAAATTGTTGAAATTCTGTTGAAGCTTTTAAAATTCTCTCTAGAATTTTCAAAATCCATGTCCACATGTTTACAATTTCACGTAAAAAAATTGCTAAAATTCCAGTTGAAATTTTTTCAAAGTCCCTTAAAAATTTTCCAATTTTTGTCCCAATTCTTCCCATTCCCATTGAAACTTTTCAAATCCCTCTCATAATTGTTGAAATTCTGTTGAAGCTTTTAAAATTCTCTCTAGAATTTTCAAAATCCATGGCCACATGTTTACAATTTCACGTCAAAAAAATGCTAAAATTCCAGTTGAAATTTTTTCAAAGTCCCTTAAAAATTTTCCAATTTTTGTCCTAATTCTTCCCATTCCCATTGAAACTTTTCAAATCCCTCTCAAAATTGTTGAAATTCTGTTGAAGCTTTTAAAATTCTCTCTAGAATTTTAAAAATCCATGTCCACATGTTTACAATTTCACGTCAAAAAATTGCTGAAATTCCAGTTGAAATTTTTTCAAAGTCCCTTAAAAATTTTCCAATTTTTGTCCCAATTCTTCCCATTCCCATTGAAACTTTTCAAATCCCTCTCAAAATTGTGGAAATTCTGTTGAAGCTTTTAAAATTCTCTCTAGAATTTTCAAAATCCATGTCCACATGTTTACAATTTCACGTCAAAAAATGGCTAAAATTCCAGTTGAAATTTTTTCAAAGTCCCTTCAAAATTTTCCAATTTTTGTCCCAATTCTTCCCATTCCCATTGAAACTTTTCAAATCCCTCTCAAAATTGTTGAAATTCTCTTGAAGCTTTTAAAATTCTCTCTAGAATTTTCAAAATCCATGTCCACATGTTTACAATTTCACGTCAAAAAATGGCTAAAATTCCAGTTGAAATTTTTTCAAAGTCCCTTAAAAATTTTCCAATTTTTGTCCCAATTCTTCCCATTCCCATTGAAACTTTTCAAATCCCTCTCAAAATTGTTGAAATACTGTTGAAGCTTTTAAAATTCTCTCTAGAATTTTCAAAATCCATGTCCACATGTTTACAATTTCACGTCAAAAAATTGCTGAAATTCCAGTTGAAATTTTTTCAAAGTCCCTGAAAAATTTTCCAATTTTTGTCCCAATTCTTCCCATTCCCATTGAAACTTTTCAAATCCCTCTCAAAATTGTTGAAATTCTGTTGAAGCTTTTAAAATTCTCTCTAGAATTTTCAAAATCCACTTCCACATGTTTACAATTTCACGTAACAAAATTGCTAAAATTCCAGTTGAAATTTTTTAAAAGTCCCTTAAAAATTTTCCAATTTTTGTCCCAATTCTTCCCATTCCCATTGAAACTTTTCAAATCCCTCTCAAAAGTGTTGAAATTCTGTTGAAGCTTTTAAAATTCTCTCTAGAATTTTCAAAATCCATGTCCACATGTTTACAAGTTCACGTCAAAAAATTGCTGAAATTCCAGTTGAAATTTTTTCAAAGTCCCTTAAAAATTTTCCAATTTTTGTCCCAATTCTTCCCATTCCCATTGAAACTTTTCAAATCCCTCTCAAAATTGTTGAAATTCTCTTGAAGCTTTTAAAATTCTCTCTAGAATTTTCAAAATCCATGGCCACATGTTTACAATTTCACGTAAAAAAATTGCTAAAATTCCAGTTGAAATTTTTTTAAAGTCCCTTAAAAATTTTCGAATTTTTGTCCCAATTCTTCCCATTCCCATTGAAACTTTTCAAATCCCTCTCAAAATTGTTGAAATTCTGTTGAAGCTTTTAAAATTCTCTCTAGAATTTTCAAAATCCATGTCCACATGTTTACAATTTCACGTCAAAAAATGGCTAAAATTCCAGTTGAAATTTTTTCAAAGTCCCTTAAAAATTTTCCAATTTTTGTCCCAATTCTTCCCATTCCCATTGAAACTTTTCAAATCCCTCTCATAATTGTTGAAATTCTGTTGAAGCTTTTAAAATTCTCTCTAGAATTTTCAAAATCCATGTCCACATGTTTACAATTTCACGTCAAAAAAATGCTAAAATTCCAGTTGAAATTTTTTCAAAGTCCCTTAAAAATTTTCCAATTTTTGTCCTAATTCTTCCCATTCCCATTGAAACTTTTCAAATCCCTCTCAAAATTGTTGAAATTCTGTTGAAGCTTTTAAAATTCTCTCTAGAATTTTCAAAATCCATGTCCACATGTTTACAATTTCACGTCAAAAAATGGCTAAAATTCCAGTTGAAATTTTTTCAAAGTCCCTTAAAAATTTTCCAATTTTTGTCCCAATTCTTCCCATTCCCCTTGAAACTTTTCAAATCCCTCTCAAAATTGTTGAAATTCTGTTGAAGCTTTTAAAATTCTCTCTAGAATTTTCAAAATCCATGTCCACATGTTTACAATTTCACGTCAAAAAAATGCTAAAATTCCAGTTGAAATTTTTTCAAAGTCCCTTAAAAATTTTCCAATTTTTGTCCCAATTCTTCCCATTCCCCTTGAAACTTTTCAAATCCCTCTCATAATTGTTGAAATTCTGTTGAAGCTTTTAAAATTCTCTCTAGAATTTTCAAAATCCATGTCCACATGTTTACAATTTCACGTCAAAAAATTGCTAAAATTCCAGTTGAAATTTTTTCAAAGTCCCTTAAAAATTTTCCAATTTTTGTCCCAATTCTTCCCATTCCCATTGAAACTTTTCAAATCCCTCTCAAAATTGTGGAAATTCTGTTGAAGCTTTTAAAATTCTCTCTAGAATTTTCAAAATCCATGTCCACATGTTTACAATTTCACGTAAAAAAATTGCTAAAATTCCAGTTGAAATTTTTTCAAAGTCCCTTAAAATTTTTCCAATTTTTGTCCCAATTCTTCCCATTCCCATTGAAACTTTTCAAATCCCTCTCAAAATTATAGAAATTCTGTTGAAGCTTTTAAAATTCTCTCTAGAATTTTCAAAATCCATGTCCACATGTTTACAATTTCACGTAAAAAAATGGCTAAAATTCCAGTTGAAATTTTTTCAAAGTCCCTTAAAAATTTTCCCATTTTTGTCCCAATTCTTCCCATTCCCATTGAAACTTTTCAAATCCCTCTCAAAATTGTTGAAATTCTGTTGAAGCTTTTAAAATTCTCTCTAGAATTTTCAAAATCCATGTCCACATGTTTACAATTTCACGTCAAAAAAATGCTAAAATTCCAGTTGAAATTTTTTTAAAGTCCCTTAAAAATTTTCCAATTTTTGTCCTAATTCTTCCCATTCCCATTGAAACTTTTCAAATCCCTCTCAAAATTGTTGAAATCCTGTTGAAGCTTTTAAAATTCTCTCTAGAATTTTCAAAATCCATGTCCACATGTTTACAATTTCACATAAAAAATGGCTAAAATTCCAGTTGAAATTTTTTCAAAGTCCCTTAAAAATTTTCCAATTTTTGTCCCAATTCTTCCCATTCCCCTTGAAACTTTTCAAATCCCTCTCAAAATTGTTGAAATTCTCTTGAAGCTTTTAAAATTCTCTCTAGAATTTTCAAAATCCATGTCCACATGTTTACAATTTCACGTCAAAAAATGGCTAAAATTCCAGTTGAAATTTTTTCAAAGTCCCTTAAAAATTTTCCAATTTTTGTCCCAATTCTTCCCATTCCCCTTGAAACTTTTCAAATCCCTCTCATAATTGTTGAAATTCTGTTGAAGCTTTTAAAATTCTCTCTAGAATTTTAAAAATCCATGTCCACATGTTTACAATTTCACGTCAAAAAATTGCTAAAATTCCAGTTGAAATTTTTTCAAAGTCCCTTAAAAATTTTCCAATTTTTGTCCCAATTCTTCCCATTCCCCTTGAAACTTTTCAAATCCCTCTCAAAATTGTGGAAATTCTGTTGAAGCTTTTAAAATTCTCTCTAGAATTTTCAAAATCCATGTCCACATGTTTACAATTTCACGTCAAAAAATGGCTAAAATTCCAGTTGAAATTTTTTCAAAGTCCCTTAAAAATTTTCCAATTTTTGTCCCAATTCTTCCCATTCCCATTGAAACTTTTCAAATCCCTCTCAAAATTGTTGAAATTCTCTTGAAGCTTTTAAAATTCTCTCTAGAATTTTCAAAATCCATGGCCACATGTTTACAATTTCACGTAAAAAAATGGCTAAAATTCCAGTTGAAATTTTTTCAAAGTCCCTTAAAAATTTTCCAATTTTTGTCCCAATTCTTCCCATTCCCATTGAAACTTTTCAAATCCCTCTCAAAATTGTTGAAATTCTGTTGAAGCTTTTAAAATTCTCTCTAGAATTTTCAAAATCCATGGCCACATGTTTACAATTTCACGTCAAAAAATGGCTAAAATTCCAGTTGAAATTTTTTCAAAGTCCCTTAAAAATTTTCCAATTTTTGTCCCAATTCTTCCCATTCCCATTGAAACTTTTCAAATCCCTCTCAAAATTGTTGAAATTCTGTTGAAGCTTTTAAAATTCTCTCTAGAATTTTCAAAATCCATGTCCACATGTTTACAATTTCACGTCAAAAAATGGCTGAAATTCCAGTTGAAATTTTTTCAAAGTCCCTTAAAAATTTTCCAATTTTTGTCCCAATTCTTCCCATTCCCATTGAAACTTTTCAAATCCCTCTCAAAATTATAGAAATTCTGTTGAAGCTTTTAAAATTCTCTCTAGAATTTTCAAAATCCATGTCCACATGTTTACAATTTCACGTAAAAAAATGGCTAAAATTCCAGTTGAAATTTTTTCAAAGTCCCTTAAAAATTTTCCCATTTTTGTCCCAATTCTTCCCATTCCCCTTGAAACTTTTCAAATCCCTCTCAAAATTGTTGAAATTCTGTTGAAGCTTTTAAAATTCTCTCTAGAATTTTCAAAATCCATGTCCACATGTTTACAATTTCACGTCAAAAAAATGCTAAAATTCCAGTTGAAATTTTTTTAAAGTCCCTTAAAAATTTTCCAATTTTTGTCCTAATTCTTCCCATTCCCATTGAAACTTTTCAAATCCCTCTCAAAATTGTTGAAATCCTGTTGAAGCTTTTAAAATTCTCTCTAGAATTTTCAAAATCCATGTCCACATGTTTACAATTTCACATAAAAAATGGCTAAAATTCCAGTTGAAATTTTTTCAAAGTCCCTTAAAAATTTTCCAATTTTTGTCCCAATTCTTCCCATTCCCCTTGAAACTTTTCAAATCCCTCTCAAAATTGTTGAAATTCTCTTGAAGCTTTTAAAATTCTCTCTAGAATTTTCAAAATCCATGTCCACATGTTTACAATTTCACGTCAAAAAATGGCTAAAATTCCAGTTGAAATTTTTTCAAAGTCCCTTAAAAATTTTCCAATTTTTGTCCCAATTCTTCCCATTCCCCTTGAAACTTTTCAAATCCCTCTCATAATTGTTGAAATTCTGTTGAAGCTTTTAAAATTCTCTCTAGAATTTTAAAAATCCATGTCCACATGTTTACAATTTCACGTCAAAAAATTGCTAAAATTCCAGTTGAAATTTTTTCAAAGTCCCTTAAAAATTTTCCAATTTTTGTCCCAATTCTTCCCATTCCCCTTGAAACTTTTCAAATCCCTCTCAAAATTGTGGAAATTCTGTTGAAGCTTTTAAAATTCTCTCTAGAATTTTCAAAATCCATGTCCACATGTTTACAATTTCACGTCAAAAAATGGCTAAAATTCCAGTTGAAATTTTTTCAAAGTCCCTTAAAAATTTTCCAATTTTTGTCCCAATTCTTCCCATTCCCATTGAAACTTTTCAAATCCCTCTCAAAATTGTTGAAATTCTCTTGAAGCTTTTAAAATTCTCTCTAGAATTTTCAAAATCCATGGCCACATGTTTACAATTTCACGTAAAAAAATGGCTAAAATTCCAGTTGAAATTTTTTCAAAGTCCCTTAAAAATTTTCCAATTTTTGTCCCAATTCTTCCCATTCCCATTGAAACTTTTCAAATCCCTCTCAAAATTGTTGAAATTCTGTTGAAGCTTTTAAAATTCTCTCTAGAATTTTCAAAATCCATGGCCACATGTTTACAATTTCACGTCAAAAAATGGCTAAAATTCCAGTTGAAATTTTTTCAAAGTCCCTTAAAAATTTTCCAATTTTTGTCCCAATTCTTCCCATTCCCATTGAAACTTTTCAAATCCCTCTCAAAATTGTTGAAATTCTGTTGAAGCTTTTAAAATTCTCTCTAGAATTTTCAAAATCCATGTCCACATGTTTACAATTTCACGTCAAAAAATGGCTGAAATTCCAGTTGAAATTTTTTCAAAGTCCCTTAAAAATTTTCCAATTTTTGTCCCAATTCTTCCCATTCCCATTGAAACTTTTCAAATCCCTCTCAAAATTGTTGAAATTCTGTTGAAGCTTTTAAAATTCTCTCTAGAATTTTCAAAATCCATGTCCACATGTTTACAATTTCACGTCAAAAAATTGCTGAAATTCCAGTTGAAATTTTTTCAAAGTCCCTTCAAAATTTTCCAATTTTTGTCCCAATTCTTCCCATTCCCCTTGAAACTTTTCAAATCCCTCTCAAAATTGTTGAAATTCTGTTGAAGCTTTTAAAATTCTCTCTAGAATTTTCAAAATCCATGTCCACATGTTTACAATTTCACGTAACAAAATTGCTAAAATTCCAGTTGAAATTTTTTAAAAGTC
>NW_028116494.1:0-24409 GCF_964273445.1 Streptopelia decaocto | reverse complement strand
TCTCAAAATTGTTGAAATTCTGTTGAAGCTTTTAAAATTCTCTCTAGAATTTTCAAAATCCATGTCCACATGTTTACAATTTCACATCAAAAAATTGCTAAAATTCCAGTTGAAATTTTGTCAAAGTCCCTGAAAAATTTTCCAATTTTTGTCCCAATTCTTCCCATTCCCATTGAAACTTTTCAAATCCCTCTCCAAATTGTTGAAATTCTGTTGAAGCTTTTAAAATTCTCTCTAGAATTTTCAAAATCCATGTCCACATGTTTACAATTTCACGTCAAAAAATGGCTAAAATTCCAGTTGAAATTTTTTCAAAGTCCCTTAAAAATTTTCCAATTTTTGCCCCAATTCTTCCCATTCCCATTGAAACTTTTCAAATCCCTCTCAAAATTGTTGAAATTCTGTTGAAGCTTTTAAAATTCTCCCTAGAATTTTCAAAATCCATGTCCACATGTTTACAATTTCACGTCAAAAAATGGCTAAAATTCCAGTTGAAATTTTTTCAAAGTCCCTTAAAAATTTTCCAATTTTTGTCCCAATTCTTCCCATTCCCATTGAAACTTTTCAAATCCCTCTCAAAATTGTTGAAATTCTCTTGAAGCTTTTAAAATTCTCTCTAGAATTTTCAAAATCCATGGCCACATGTTTACAATTTCACGTAAAAAAAAAAGCTAAAATTCCAGTTGAAATTTTTTCAAAGTCCCTTAAAAATTTTCCAATTTTTGTCCCAATTCTTCCCATTCCCATTGAAACTTTTCAAATCCCTCTCCAAATTGTTGAAATTCTGTTGAAGCTTTTAAAATTCTCTCTAGAATTTTCAAAATCCATGTCCACATGTTTACAATTTCACGTCAAAAAATTGGAAAATTCCAGTTGAAATTTTTTCAAAGTCCCTTAAAAATTTTCCAATTTTTGTACCAATTCTTCCCATTCCCATTGAAACTTTTCAAATCCCTCTCAAAATTGTTGAAATTCTGTTGAAGCTTTTAAAATTCTCTCTAGAATTTTCAAAATCCATGTCCACATGTTTATAATTTCACATAAAAAATTGCTAAAATTCCAGTTGAAATTTTTTCAAAGTCCCTTAAAAATTTTCCAATTTTTGTCCCAATTCTTCCCATTCCCATTGAAACTTTTCAAATCCCTCTCAAAATTGTGGAAATTCTGTTGAAGCTTTTAAAATTCTCTCTAGAATTTTCAAAATCCATGGCCACATGTTTACAATTTCACGTCAAAAAATGGCTAAAATTCCAGTTGAAATTTTTTCAAAGTCCCTTAAAAATTTTCCAATTTTTGCCCCAATTCTTCCCATTCCCATTGAAACTTTTCAAATCCCTCTCCAAATTGTTGAAATTCTATTGAAGCTTTTAAAATTCTCTCTAGAATTTTCAAAATCCATGGCCACATGTTTACAATTTCACGTCAAAAAATGGCTAAAATTCCAGTTGAAATTTTTTCAAAGTCCCTTAAAAATTTTCCAATTTTTGTCCCAATTCTTCCCATTCCCATTGAAACTTTTCGAATCCCTCTCAAAATTGTTGAAATTCTCTTGAAGCTTTTAAAATTCTCTCTAGAATTTTCAAAATCCATGTCCACATGTTTACAATTTCACGTCAAAAAATGGCTAAAATTCCAGTTGAAATTTTTTCAAAGTCCCTTAAAAATTTTCCAATTTTTGTCCCAATTCTTCCCATTCCCATTGAAACTTTTCGAATCCCTCTCAAAATTGTTGAAATTCTGTTGAAGCTTTTAAAATTCTCTCTAGAATTTTCAAAATCCATGGCCACATGTTTACAATTTCACGTCAAAAAATGGCTAAAATTCCAGTTGAAATTTTTTCAAAGTCCCTTAAAAATTTTCCAATTTTTGTCCCAATTCTTCCCATTCCCATTGAAATTTTTCAAATCCCTCTCAAAATTGTTGAAATTCTGTTGAAGCTTTTAAAATTCTCTCTAGAATTTTCAAAATCCATGTCCACATGTTTACAATTTCACGCCAAAAAATGGCTAAAATTCCAGTTGAAATTTTTTCAAAGTCCCTTAAAAATTTTCCAATTTTTGTCCCAATTCTTCCCATTCCCATTGAAACTTTTCAAATCCCTCTCAAAATTGTTGAAATTCTCTTGAAGCTTTTAAAATTCTCTCTAGAATTTTCAAAATCCATGTCCACATGTTTACAATTTCACGTCAAAAAATTGGAAAATTCCCGTTGAAATTTTTTCAAAGTCCCTTAAAAATTTTCCAATTTTTGTCCCAATTCTTCCCATTCCCATTGAAACTTTTCAAATCCCTCTCAAAATTGTTGAAATTCTGTTGAAGCTTTTAAAATTCTCTCTAGAATTTTCAAAATCCATGTCCACATGTTTATAATTTCACATAAAAAATTGCTAAAATTCCAGTTGAAATTTTTTCAAAGTCCCTTAAAAATTTTCCAATTTTTGTCCCAATTCTTCCCATTCCCATTGAAACTTTTCAAATCCCTCTCAAAATTGTGGAAATTCTGTTGAAGCTTTTAAAATTCTCTCTAGAATTTTCAAAATCCATGTCCACATGTTTACAATTTCACGTCAAAAAATGGCTAAAATTCCAGTTGAAATTTTTTCAAAGTCCCTTAAAAATTTTCCAATTTTTGTCCCAATTCTTCCCATTCCCATTGAAACTTTTCAAATCCCTCTCAAAATTGTTGAAATTCTGTTGAAGCTTTTAAAATTCTCTCTAGAATTTTCAAAATCCATGTCCACATGTTTACAATTTCACGTCAAAAAATGGCTAAAATTCCAGTTGAAATTTTTTCAAAGTCCCTGAAAAATTTTCCAATTTTTGTCCCAATTCTTCCCATTCCCATTGAAACTTTTCAAATCCCTCTCAAAATTGTTGAAATTCTGTTGAAGCTTTTAAAATTCTCTCTAGAATTTTCAAAATCCATGGCCACATGTTTACAATTTCACGTCAAAAAATGGCTAAAATTCCAGTTGAAATTTTTTCAAAGTCCCTTAAAAATTTTCCAATTTTAGTCCCAATTCTTCCCATTCCCATTGAAACTTTTCAAATCCCTCTCAAAATTGTTGAAATTCTCTTGAAGCTTTTAAAATTCTCTCTAGAATTTTCAAAATCCATGTCCACATGTTTACAATTTCACGTCAAAAAATTGGAAAATTCCAGTTGAAATTTTTTCAAAGTCCCTTAAAAATTTTCCAATTTTTGTCCCAATTCTTCCCATTCCCATTGAAACTTTTCAAATCCCTCTCAAAATTGTTGAAATTCTCTTGAAGCTTTTAAAATTCTCTCTAGAATTTTCAAAATCCACTTCAACATTTTTACAATTTCACGTCAAAATTACTAAAATTCCAGTTGAAATTTTTTCAAAGTCCCTTAAAAATTTTCCAATTTTTGTCCCAATTCTTCCCATTCCCATTGAAACTTTTCAAATCCCTCTCCAAATTGTTGAAATTCTGTTGAAGCTTTTAAAATTCTCTCTAGAATTTTCAAAATCCATGTCCACATGTTTACAATTTCACGTCAAAAAATTGGAAAATTCCAGTTGAAATTTTTTCAAAGTCCCTTAAAAATTTTCCAATTTTTGTACCAATTCTTCCCATTCCCATTGAAACTTTTCAAATCCCTCTCAAAATTGTTGAAATTCTGTTGAAGCTTTTAAAATTCTCTCTAGAATTTTCAAAATCCATGTCCACATGTTTATAATTTCACATAAAAAATTGCTAAAATTCCAGTTGAAATTTTTTCAAAGTCCCTTAAAAATTTTCCAATTTTTGTCCCAATTCTTCCCATTCCCATTGAAACTTTTCAAATCCCTCTCAAAATTGTTGAAATTCTGTTGAAGCTTTTAAAATTCTCTCTAGAATTTTCAAAATCCATGGCCACATGTTTACAATTTCACGTCAAAAAATGGCTAAAATTCCAGTTGAAATTTTTTCAAAGTCCCTTAAAAATTTTCCAATTTTTGCCCCAATTCTTCCCATTCCCATTGAAACTTTTCAAATCCCTCTCCAAATTGTTGAAATTCTATTGAAGCTTTTAAAATTCTCTCTAGAATTTTCAAAATCCATGGCCACATGTTTACAATTTCACGTCAAAAAATGGCTAAAATTCCAGTTGAAATTTTTTCAAAGTCCCTTAAAAATTTTCCAATTTTTGTCCCAATTCTTCCCATTCCCATTGAAACTTTTCGAATCCCTCTCAAAATTGTTGAAATTCTCTTGAAGCTTTTAAAATTCTCTCTAGAATTTTCAAAATCCATGTCCACATGTTTACAATTTCACGTCAAAAAATGGCTAAAATTCCAGTTGAAATTTTTTCAAAGTCCCTTAAAAATTTTCCAATTTTTGTCCCAATTCTTCCCATTCCCATTGAAACTTTTCAAATCCCTCTCAAAATTGTTGAAATTCTGTTGAAGCTTTTAAAATTCTCTCTAGAATTTTCAAAATCCATGTCCACATGTTTACAATTTCACGTCAAAAAATGGCTAAAATTCCAGTTGAAATTTTTTCAAAGTCCCTTAAAAATTTTCCAATTTTTGTCCCAATTCTTCCCATTCCCATTGAAACTTTTCAAGTCCCTCTCAAAATTGTTGAAATTCTGTTGAAGCTTTTAAAATTCTCTCTAGAATTTTCAAAATCCATGTCCACATGTTTACAATTTCACGCCAAAAAATGGCTAAAATTCCAGTTGAAATTTTTTCAAAGTCCCTTAAAAATTTTCCAATTTTTGTCCCAATTCTTCCCATTCCCATTGAAACTTTTCAAATCCCTCTCAAAATTGTTGAAATTCTCTTGAAGCTTTTAAAATTCTCTCTAGAATTTTCAAAATCCATGTCCACATGTTTATAATTTCACATAAAAAATTGCTAAAATTCCAGTTGAAATTTTTTCAAAGTCCCTGAAAAATTTTCCAATTTTTGTCCCAATTCTTCCCATTCCCATTGAAACTTTTCAAATCCCTCTCAAAATTGTGGAAATTCTGTTGAAGCTTTTAAAATTCTCTCTAGAATTTTCAAAATCCATGTCCACATGTTTACAATTTCACGTCAAAAAATGGCTAAAATTCCAGTTGAAATTTTTTCAAAGTCCCTTAAAAATTTTCCAATTTTTGTCCCAATTCTTCCCATTCCCATTGAAACTTTTCAAATCCCTCTCAAAATTGTTGAAATTCTGTTGAAGCTTTTAAAATTCTCTCTAGAATTTTCAAAATCCATGTCCACATGTTTACAATTTCACGTCAAAAAATGGCTAAAATTCCAGTTGAAATTTTTTCAAAGTCCCTGAAAAATTTTCCAATTTTTGTCCCAATTCTTCCCATTCCCATTGAAACTTTTCAAATCCCTCTCAAAATTGTTGAAATTCTGTTGAAGCTTTTAAAATTCTCTCTAGAATTTTCAAAATCCATGGCCACATGTTTACAATTTCACGTCAAAAAATGGCTAAAATTCCAGTTGAAATTTTTTCAAAGTCCCTTAAAAATTTTCCAATTTTAGTCCCAATTCTTCCCATTCCCATTGAAACTTTTCAAATCCCTCTCAAAATTGTTGAAATTCTCTTGAAGCTTTTAAAATTCTCTCTAGAATTTTCAAAATCCATGTCCACATGTTTACAATTTCACGTCAAAATTGCTAAAATTCCATTTGAAATTTTTTCAAAGTCCCTTAAAAATTTTCCAATTTTTGCCCCAATTCTTCCCATTCCCATTGAAACTTTTCAAATCCCTCTCAAAATTGTTGAAATTCTGTTGAAGCTTTTAAAATTCTCTCTAGAATTTTCAAAATCCATGTCCACATGTTTATAATTTCACGTCAAAAAATGGCTAAAATTCCAGTTGAAATTTTTTCAAAGTCCCTGAAAAATTTTCCAATTTTTGTCCCAATTCTTCCCATTCCCATTGAAACTTTTCAAATCCCTCTCAAAATTGTTGAAATTCTCTTGAAGCTTTTAAAATTCTCTCTAGAATTTTCAAAATCCATGGCCACATGTTTACAATTTCACGTCAAAAAATGGCTAAAATTCCAGTTGAAATTTTGTCAAAGTCCCTTAAAAATTTTCCAATTTTTGTCCCAATTCTTCCCATTCCCATTGAAACTTTTCAAATCCCTCTCAAAATTGTTGAAATTCTCTTGAAGCTTTTAAAATTCTCTCTAGAATTTTCAAAATCCACTTCAACATTTTTACAATTTCACGTCAAAATTACTAAAATTCCAGTTGAAATTTTTTCAAAGTCCCTTAAAAATTTTCCAATTTTTGTCCCAATTCTTCCCATTCCCATTGAAACTTTTCAAATCCCTCTCAAAATTGTGGAAATTCTCTTGAAGCTTTTAAAATTCTCTCTAGAATTTTCAAAATCCATGTCCACATGTTTACAATTTCACGTCAAAAAATTGCTAAAATTCCAGTTGAAATTTTTTCAAAGTCCCTGAAAAATTTTCCAATTTTTGTCTCAATTCTTCCCATTCCCATTGAAACTTTTCAAATCCCTCTCAAAATTGCTAAAATTCTGTTGAAGCTTTTAAAATTCTCTCTAGAATTTTCAAAATCCATGTCCACATGTTTACAATTTCACGTCAAAAAATGGCTAAAATTCCAGTTGAAATTTTTTCAAAGTCCCTTAAAAATTTTCCAATTTTTGTCCCAATTCTTCCCATTCCCATTGAAACTTTTCAAATCCCTCTCCAAATCGTTGAAATTCTGTTGAAGCTTTTAAAATTCTCTCTAGAATTTTCAAAATCCATGTCCACATGTTTACAATTTCACGTCAAAAAATGGCTAAAATTCCAGTTGAAATTTTTTCAAAGTCCCTTAAAAATTTTCCAATTTTTGTCCCAATTCTTCCCATTCCCATTGAAACTTTTCAAATCCCTCTCCAAATTGTTGAAATTCTGTTGAAGCTTTTAAAATTCTCTCTAGAATTTTCAAAATCCATGTCCACATGTTTACAATTTCACATCAAAAAATTGCTAAAATTCCAGTTGAAATTTTTTCAAAGTCCCTGAAAAATTTTCCAATTTTTGTCCCAATTCTTCCCATTCCCATTGAAACTTTTCAAATCCCTCTCAAAATTGTTGAAATTCTGTTGAAGCTTTTAAAATTCTCTCTAGAATTTTCAAAATCCATGTCCACATGTTTACAATTTCACGTCAAAAAATGGCTAAAATTCCAGTTGAAATTTTTTCAAAGTCCCTGAAAAATTTTCCAATTTTTGTCCCAATTCTTCCCATTCCCATTGAAACTTTTCAAATCCCTCTCAAAATTGTTGAAATTCTGTTGAAGCTTTTAAAATTCTCTCTAGAATTTTCAAAATCCATGGCCACATGTTTACAATTTCACGTCAAAAAATGGCTAAAATTCCAGTTGAAATTTTTTCAAAGTCCCTTAAAAATTTTCCAATTTTAGTCCCAATTCTTCCCATTCCCATTGAAACTTTTCAAATCCCTCTCAAAATTGTTGAAATTCTCTTGAAGCTTTTAAAATTCTCTCTAGAATTTTCAAAATCCATGTCCACATGTTTACAATTTCACGTCAAAATTGCTAAAATTCCATTTGAAATTTTTTCAAAGTCCCTTAAAAATTTTCCAATTTTTGCCCCAATTCTTCCCATTCCCATTGAAACTTTTCAAATCCCTCTCAAAATTGTTGAAATTCTGTTGAAGCTTTTAAAATTCTCTCTAGAATTTTCAAAATCCATGTCCACATGTTTATAATTTCACGTCAAAAAATGGCTAAAATTCCAGTTGAAATTTTTTCAAAGTCCCTGAAAAATTTTCCAATTTTTGTCCCAATTCTTCCCATTCCCATTGAAACTTTTCAAATCCCTCTCAAAATTGTTGAAATTCTCTTGAAGCTTTTAAAATTCTCTCTAGAATTTTCAAAATCCATGGCCACATGTTTACAATTTCACGTCAAAAAATGGCTAAAATTCCAGTTGAAATTTTGTCAAAGTCCCTTAAAAATTTTCCAATTTTTGTCCCAATTCTTCCCATTCCCATTGAAACTTTTCAAATCCCTCTCAAAATTGTTGAAATTCTCTTGAAGCTTTTAAAATTCTCTCTAGAATTTTCAAAATCCACTTCAACATTTTTACAATTTCACGTCAAAATTACTAAAATTCCAGTTGAAATTTTTTCAAAGTCCCTTAAAAATTTTCCAATTTTTGTCCCAATTCTTCCCATTCCCATTGAAACTTTTCAAATCCCTCTCAAAATTGTGGAAATTCTCTTGAAGCTTTTAAAATTCTCTCTAGAATTTTCAAAATCCATGTCCACATGTTTACAATTTCACGTCAAAAAATTGCTAAAATTCCAGTTGAAATTTTTTCAAAGTCCCTGAAAAATTTTCCAATTTTTGTCTCAATTCTTCCCATTCCCATTGAAACTTTTCAAATCCCTCTCAAAATTGCTAAAATTCTGTTGAAGCTTTTAAAATTCTCTCTAGAATTTTCAAAATCCATGTCCACATGTTTACAATTTCACGTCAAAAAATGGCTAAAATTCCAGTTGAAATTTTTTCAAAGTCCCTTAAAAATTTTCCAATTTTTGTCCCAATTCTTCCCATTCCCATTGAAACTTTTCAAATCCCTCTCCAAATCGTTGAAATTCTGTTGAAGCTTTTAAAATTCTCTCTAGAATTTTCAAAATCCATGTCCACATGTTTACAATTTCACGTCAAAAAATGGCTAAAATTCCAGTTGAAATTTTTTCAAAGTCCCTTAAAAATTTTCCAATTTTTGTCCCAATTCTTCCCATTCCCATTGAAACTTTTCAAATCCCTCTCCAAATTGTTGAAATTCTGTTGAAGCTTTTAAAATTCTCTCTAGAATTTTCAAAATCCATGTCCACATGTTTACAATTTCACATCAAAAAATTGCTAAAATTCCAGTTGAAATTTTTTCAAAGTCCCTGAAAAATTTTCCAATTTTTGTCCCAATTCTTCCCATTCCCATTGAAACTTTTCAAATCCCTCTCAAAATTGTTGAAATTCTCTTGAAGCTTTTAAAATTCTCTCTAGAATTTTCAAAATCCATGTCCACATGTTTACAATTTCACGTCAAAAAATGGCTAAAATTCCAGTTGAAATTTTTTCAAAGTCCCTTAAAAATTTTCCAATTTTTGCCCCAATTCTTCCCATTCCCATTGAAACTTTTCAAATCCCTCTCAAAATTGTTGAAATTCTCTTGAAGCTTTTAAAATTCTCTCTAGAATTTTCAAAATCCATGGCCACATGTTTACAATTTCACGTCAAAAAATTGCTAAAATTCCAGTTGAAATTTTTTCAAAGTCCCTGAAAAATTTTCCAATTTTTGTCTCAATTCTTCCCATTCCCATTGAAACTTTTCAAATCCCTCTCAAAATTGCTAAAATTCTGTTGAAGCTTTTAAAATTCTCTCTAGAATTTTCAAAATCCATGTCCACATGTTTACAATTTCACGTCAAAAAATGGCTAAAATTCCAGTTGAAATTTTTTCAAAGTCCCTTAAAAATTTTCCAATTTTTGTCCCAATTCTTCCCATTCCCATTGAAACTTTTCAAATCCCTCTCCAAATCGTTGAAATTCTGTTGAAGCTTTTAAAATTCTCTCTAGAATTTTCAAAATCCATGTCCACATGTTTACAATTTCACGTCAAAAAATGGCTAAAATTCCAGTTGAAATTTTTTCAAAGTCCCTTAAAAATTTTCCAATTTTTGTCCCAATTCTTCCCATTCCCATTGAAACTTTTCAAATCCCTCTCCAAATTGTTGAAATTCTGTTGAAGCTTTTAAAATTCTCTCTAGAATTTTCAAAATCCATGTCCACATGTTTATAATTTCACATAAAAAATTGCTAAAATTCCAGTTGAAATTTTTTCAAAGTCCCTTAAAAATTTTCCAATTTTTGTCCCAATTCTTCCCATTCCCATTGAAACTTTTCAAATCCCTCTCAAAATTGTTGAAATTCTCTTGAAGCTTTTAAAATTCTCTCTAGAATTTTCAAAATCCATGTCCACATGTTTACAATTTCACGTCAAAAAATTGCTAAAATTCCAGTTGAAATTTTTTCAAAGTCCCTGAAAAATTTTCCAATTTTTGTCTCAATTCTTCCCATTCCCATTGAAACTTTTCAAATCCCTCTCAAAATTGCTAAAATTCTGTTGAAGCTTTTAAAATTCTCTCTAGAATTTTCAAAATCCATGTCCACATGTTTACAATTTCACGTCAAAAAATGGCTAAAATTCCAGTTGAAATTTTTTCAAAGTCCCTTAAAAATTTTCCAATTTTTGTCCCAATTCTTCCCATTCCCATTGAAACTTTTCAAATCCCTCTCCAAATCGTTGAAATTCTGTTGAAGCTTTTAAAATTCTCTCTAGAATTTTCAAAATCCATGTCCACATGTTTACAATTTCACGTCAAAAAATGGCTAAAATTCCAGTTGAAATTTTTTCAAAGTCCCTGAAAAATTTTCCAATTTTTGTCCCAATTCTTCCCATTCCCATTGAAACTTTTCAAATCCCTCTCAAAATTGTTGAAATTCTGTTGAAGCTTTTAAAATTCTCTCTAGAATTTTCAAAATCCATGTCCACATGTTTACAATTTCACGTCAAAAAATGGCTAAAATTCCAGTTGAAATTTTTTCAAAGTCCCTGAAAAATTTTCCAATTTTTGTCCCAATTCTTCCCATTCCCATTGAAACTTTTCAAATCCCTCTCAAAATTGTTGAAATTCTGTTGAAGCTTTTAAAATTCTCCCTAGAATTTTCAAAATCTATGTCCACATGTTTACAATTTCACGTCAAAAAATGGCTAAAATTCCAGTTGAAATTTTTTCAAAGTCCCTGAAAAATTTTCCAATTTTTGTCCCAATTCTTCCCATTCCCATTGAAACTTTTCAAATCCCTCTCCAAATTGTTGAAATTCTGTTGAAGCTTTTAAAATTCTCTCTAGAATTTTCAAAATCCATGTCCACATGTTTACAATTTCACGTCAAAAAATGGCTAAAATTCCAGTTGAAATTTTTTCAAAGTCCCTGAAAAATTTTCCAATTTTTGTCCCAATTCTTCCCATTCCCATTGAAACTTTTCAAATCCCTCTCAAAATTGTTGAAATTCTGTTGAAGCTTTTAAAATTCTCTCTAGAATTTTGAAAATCCATGTCCACATGTTTACAATTTCACGCCAAATAATGGCTAAAATTCCAGTTGAAATTTTTTCAAAGTCCCTTAAAAATTTTCCAATTTTTGTCCCAATTCTTCCCATTCCCATTGAAACTTTTCAAATCCCTCTCAAAATCGTTGAAATTCTCTTGAAGCTTTTAAAATTCTCTCTAGAATTTTCAAAATCCATGTCCACATGTTTACAATTTCACGTCAAAAAATTGGAAAATTCCAGTTGAAATTTTTTCAAAGTCCCTGAAAAATTTTCCAATTTTTGTCCCAATTCTTCCCATTCCCATTGAAACTTTTCAAATCCCTCTCAAAATTGTTGAAATTCTCTTGAAGCTTTTAAAATTCTCTCTAGAATTTTCAAAATCCATGGCCACATGTTTACAATTTCACGTCAAAAAATGGCTAAAATTCCAGTTGAAATTTTTTCAAAGTCCCTTAAAAATTTTCCAGTCTTTGTCCCAATTCTTCCCATTCCCATTGAAACTTTTCAAATCCCTCTCAAAATTGTTGAAATTCTCTTGAAGCTTTTAAAATTCTCTCTAGAATTTTCAAAATCCATGGCCACATGTTTACAATTTCACGTCAAAAAATGGCTAAAATTCCAGTTGAAATTTTTTCAAAGTCCCTGAAAAATTTTCCAATTTTTGTCCCAATTCTTCCCATTCCCATTGAAACTTTTCAAATCCCTCTCAAAATTGTTGAAATTCTGTTGAAGCTTTTAAAATTCTCTCTAGAATTTTCAAAATCCACTTCAACATTTTTACAATTTCACGTCAAAATTGCTAAAATTCCAGTTGAAATTTTTTCAAAGTCCCTTAAAAATTTTCCAATTTTTGTCCCAATTCTTCCCATTCCCATTGAAACTTTTCAAATCCCTCTCAAAATTGTTGAAATTCTCTTGAAGCTTTTAAAATTCTCTCTAGAATTTTCAAAATCCATGTCCACATGTTTACAATTTCACGTCAAAAAATGGCTAAAATTCCAGTTGAAATTTTTTCAAAGTCCCTTAAAAATTTTCCAATTTTTGTCCCAATTCTTCCCATTCCCATTGAAACTTTTCAAATCCCTCTCCAAATTGTTGAAATTCTCTTGAAGCTTTTAAAATTCTCTCTAGAATTTTCAAAATCCATGTCCACATGTTTACAATTTCACGTCAAAAAATGGCTAAAATTCCAGTTGAAATTTTTTCAAAGTCCCTTAAAAATTTTCCAATTTTTGTCCCAATTCTTCCCATTCCCATTGAAACTTTTCAAATCCCTCTCAAAATTGTTGAAATTCTCTTGAAGCTTTTAAAATTCTCTCTAGAATTTTCAAAATCCATGTCCACATGTTTACAATTTCACATCAAAAAATTGCTAAAATTCCAGTTGAAATTTTGTCAAAGTCCCTGAAAAATTTTCCAATTTTTGTCCCAATTCTTCCCATTCCCATTGAAACTTTTCAAATCCCTCTCAAAATTGTTGAAATTCTCTTGAAGCTTTTAAAATTCTCTCTAGAATTTTCAAAATCCATGTCCACATGTTTACAATTTCACGTCAAAAAATGGCTAAAATTCCAGTTGAAATTTTGTCAAAGTCCCTGAAAAATTTTCCAATTTTTGTCCCAATTCTTCCCATTCCCATTGAAACTTTTCAAATCCCTCTCAAAATTGTTGAAATTCTGTTGAAGCTTTTAAAATTCTCCCTAGAATTTTCAAAATCCATGTCCACATGTTTACAATTTCACGTCAAAAAATGGCTAAAATTCCAGTTGAAATTTTTTCAAAGTCCCTTAAAAATTTTCCAATTTTTGTCCCAATTCTTCCCATTCCCATTGAAACTTTTCAAATCCCTCTCAAAATTGTTGAAATTCTCTTGAAGCTTTTAAAATTCTCTCTAGAATTTTCAAAATCCATGGCCACATGTTTACAATTTCACGTCAAAAAATGGCTAAAATTCCAGTTGAAATTTTTTCAAAGTCCCTGAAAAATTTTCCAATTTTTGTCCCAATTCTTCCCATTCCCATTGAAACTTTTCAAATCCCTCTCAAAATTGTTGAAATTCTCTTGAAGCTTTTAAAATTCTCTCTAGAATTTTCAAAATCCACTTCAACATTTTTACAATTTCACGTCAAAATTGCTAAAATTCCAGTTGAAATTTTTTCAAAGTCCCTTAAAAATTTTCCAATTTTTGTCCCAATTCTTCCCATTCCCATTGAAACTTTTCAAATCCCTCTCAAAATTGTTGAAATTCTCTTGAAGCTTTTAAAATTCTCTCTAGAATTTTCAAAATCCATGTCCACATGTTTACAATTTCACGTCAAAAAATGGCTAAAATTCCAGTTGAAATTTTTTCAAAGTCCCTTAAAAATTTTCCAATTTTTGTCCCAATTCTTCCCATTCCCATTGAAACTTTTCAAATCCCTCTCCAAATTGTTGAAATTCTCTTGAAGCTTTTAAAATTCTCTCTAGAATTTTCAAAATCCATGTCCACATGTTTACAATTTCACGTCAAAAAATGGCTAAAATTCCAGTTGAAATTTTTTCAAAGTCCCTTAAAAATTTTCCAGTCTTTGTCCCAATTCTTCCCATTCCCATTGAAACTTTTCAAATCCCTCTCAAAATTGTTGAAATTCTCTTGAAGCTTTTAAAATTCTCTCTAGAATTTTCAAAATCCATGGCCACATGTTTACAATTTCACGTCAAAAAATGGCTAAAATTCCAGTTGAAATTTTTTCAAAGTCCCTGAAAAATTTTCCAATTTTTGTCCCAATTCTTCCCATTCCCATTGAAACTTTTCAAATCCCTCTCAAAATTGTTGAAATTCTGTTGAAGCTTTTAAAATTCTCTCTAGAATTTTCAAAATCCACTTCAACATTTTTACAATTTCACGTCAAAATTGCTAAAATTCCAGTTGAAATTTTTTCAAAGTCCCTTAAAAATTTTCCAATTTTTGTCCCAATTCTTCCCATTCCCATTGAAACTTTTCAAATCCCTCTCAAAATTGTTGAAATTCTCTTGAAGCTTTTAAAATTCTCTCTAGAATTTTCAAAATCCATGTCCACATGTTTACAATTTCACGTCAAAAAATGGCTAAAATTCCAGTTGAAATTTTTTCAAAGTCCCTTAAAAATTTTCCAATTTTTGTCCCAATTCTTCCCATTCCCATTGAAACTTTTCAAATCCCTCTCCAAATTGTTGAAATTCTCTTGAAGCTTTTAAAATTCTCTCTAGAATTTTCAAAATCCATGTCCACATGTTTACAATTTCACGTCAAAAAATGGCTAAAATTCCAGTTGAAATTTTTTCAAAGTCCCTTAAAAATTTTCCAATTTTTGTCCCAATTCTTCCCATTCCCATTGAAACTTTTCAAATCCCTCTCAAAATTGTTGAAATTCTCTTGAAGCTTTTAAAATTCTCTCTAGAATTTTCAAAATCCATGTCCACATGTTTACAATTTCACATCAAAAAATTGCTAAAATTCCAGTTGAAATTTTGTCAAAGTCCCTGAAAAATTTTCCAATTTTTGTCCCAATTCTTCCCATTCCCATTGAAACTTTTCAAATCCCTCTCAAAATTGTTGAAATTCTGTTGAAGCTTTTAAAATTCTCTCTAGAATTTTCAAAATCCATGTCCACATGTTTACAATTTCACGTCAAAAAATGGCTAAAATTCCAGTTGAAATTTTGTCAAAGTCCCTGAAAAATTTTCCAATTTTTGTCCCAATTCTTCCCATTCCCATTGAAACTTTTCAAATCCCTCTCAAAATTGTTGAAATTCTGTTGAAGCTTTTAAAATTCTCCCTAGAATTTTCAAAATCCATGTCCACATGTTTACAATTTCACGTCAAAAAATGGCTAAAATTCCAGTTGAAATTTTTTCAAAGTCCCTTAAAAATTTTCCAATTTTTGTCCCAATTCTTCCCATTCCCATTGAAACTTTTCAAATCCCTCTCCAAATTGTTGAAATTCTCTTGAAGCTTTTAAAATTCTCTCTAGAATTTTCAAAATCCATGGCCACATGTTTACAATTTCACGTCAAAAAATGGCTAAAATTCCAGTTGAAATTTTTTCAAAGTCCCTTAAAAATTTTCCAATTTTTGTCCCAATTCTTCCCATTCCCATTGAAACTTTTCAAATCCCTCTCAAAATTGTTGAAATTCTCTTGAAGCTTTTAAAATTCTCTCTAGAATTTTCAAAATCCACTTCAACATTTTTACAATTTCACGTCAAAATTGCTAAAATTCCAGTTGAAATTTTTTCAAAGTCCCTTAAAAATTTTCCAATTTTTGTCCCAATTCTTCCCATTCCCATTGAAACTTTTCAAATCCCTCTCAAAATTGTTGAAATTCTCTTGAAGCTTTTAAAATTCTCTCTAGAATTTTCAAAATCCATGTCCACATGTTTACAATTTCACGTCAAAAAATGGCTAAAATTCCAGTTGAAATTTTTTCAAAGTCCCTTAAAAATTTTCCAATTTTTGTCCCAATTCTTCCCATTCCCATTGAAACTTTTCAAATCCCTCTCAAAATTGTTGAAATTCTCTTGAAGCTTTTAAAATTCTCTCTAGAATTTTCAAAATCCATGTCCACATGTTTACAATTTCACGTCAAAAAATGGCTAAAATTCCAGTTGAAATTTTTTCAAAGTCCCTTAAAAATTTTCCAATTTTTGTCCCAATTCTTCCCATTCCCATTGAAACTTTTCAAATCCCTCTCAAAATTGTTGAAATTCTCTTGAAGCTTTTAAAATTCTCTCTAGAATTTTCAAAATCCATGTCCACATGTTTACAATTTCACATCAAAAAATTGCTAAAATTCCAGTTGAAATTTTGTCAAAGTCCCTGAAAAATTTTCCAATTTTTGTCCCAATTCTTCCCATTCCCATTGAAACTTTTCAAATCCCTCTCAAAATTGTTGAAATTCTGTTGAAGCTTTTAAAATTCTCTCTAGAATTTTCAAAATCCATGTCCACATGTTTACAATTTCACGTCAAAAAATGGCTAAAATTCCAGTTGAAATTTTGTCAAAGTCCCTGAAAAATTTTCCAATTTTTGTCCCAATTCTTCCCATTCCCATTGAAACTTTTCAAATCCCTCTCAAAATTGTTGAAATTCTGTTGAAGCTTTTAAAATTCTCCCTAGAATTTTCAAAATCCATGTCCACATGTTTACAATTTCACGTCAAAAAATGGCTAAAATTCCAGTTGAAATTTTTTCAAAGTCCCTTAAAAATTTTCCAATTTTTGTCCCAATTCTTCCCATTCCCATTGAAACTTTTCAAATCCCTCTCAAAATTGTTGAAATTCTGTTGAAGCTTTTAAAATTCTCTCTAGAATTTTCAAAATCCATGGCCACATGTTTACAATTTCACGTAAAAAAAAAAGCTAAAATTCCAGTTGAAATTTTTTCAAAGTCCCTTAAAAATTTTCCAATTTTTGTCCCAATTCTTCCCATTCCCATTGAAACTTTTCAAATCCCTCTCCAAATTGTTGAAATTCTGTTGAAGCTTTTAAAATTCTCTCTAGAATTTTCAAAATCCATGTCCACATGTTTACAATTTCACGTCAAAAAATTGGAAAATTCCAGTTGAAATTTTTTCAAAGTCCCTTAAAAATTTTCCAATTTTTGTCCCAATTCTTCCCATTCCCATTGAAACTTTTCAAATCCCTCTCAAAATTGTTGAAATTCTGTTGAAGCTTTTAAAATTCTCTCTAGAATTTTCAAAATCCATGTCCACATGTTTATAATTTCACATAAAAAATTGCTAAAATTCCAGTTGAAATTTTTTCAAAGTCCCTTAAAAATTTTCCAATTTTTGTCCCAATTCTTCCCATTCCCATTGAAACTTTTCAAATCCCTCTCAAAATTGTTGAAATTCTGTTGAAGCTTTTAAAATTCTCTCTAGAATTTTCAAAATCCATGGCCACATGTTTACAATTTCACGTCAAAAAATGGCTAAAATTCCAGTTGAAATTTTTTCAAAGTCCCTGAAAAATTTTCCAATTTTTGTCCCAATTCTTCCCATTCCCATTGAAACTTTTCAAATCCCTCTCAAAATTGTTGAAATTCTCTTGAAGCTTTTAAAATTCTCTCTAGAATTTTCAAAATCCATGTCCACATGTTTACAATTTCACGTCAAAAAATGGCTAAAATTCCAGTTGAAATTTTTTCAAAGTCCCTTAAAAATTTTCCAATTTTTGTCCCAATTCTTCCCATTCCCATTGAAACTTTTCAAATCCCTCTCCAAATTGTTGAAATTCTCTTGAAGCTTTTAAAATTCTCTCTAGAATTTTCAAAATCCATGTCCACATGTTTACAATTTCACGTCAAAAAATGGCTAAAATTCCAGTTGAAATTTTTTCAAAGTCCCTTAAAAATTTTCCAGTCTTTGTCCCAATTCTTCCCATTCCCATTGAAACTTTTCAAATCCCTCTCAAAATTGTTGAAATTCTCTTGAAGCTTTTAAAATTCTCTCTAGAATTTTCAAAATCCATGGCCACATGTTTACAATTTCACGTCAAAAAATGGCTAAAATTCCAGTTGAAATTTTTTCAAAGTCCCTGAAAAATTTTCCAATTTTTGTCCCAATTCTTCCCATTCCCATTGAAACTTTTCAAATCCCTCTCAAAATTGTTGAAATTCTGTTGAAGCTTTTAAAATTCTCTCTAGAATTTTCAAAATCCACTTCAACATTTTTACAATTTCACGTCAAAATTGCTAAAATTCCAGTTGAAATTTTTTCAAAGTCCCTTAAAAATTTTCCAATTTTTGTCCCAATTCTTCCCATTCCCATTGAAACTTTTCAAATCCCTCTCAAAATTGTTGAAATTCTCTTGAAGCTTTTAAAATTCTCTCTAGAATTTTCAAAATCCATGTCCACATGTTTACAATTTCACGTCAAAAAATGGCTAAAATTCCAGTTGAAATTTTTTCAAAGTCCCTTAAAAATTTTCCAATTTTTGTCCCAATTCTTCCCATTCCCATTGAAACTTTTCAAATCCCTCTCCAAATTGTTGAAATTCTCTTGAAGCTTTTAAAATTCTCTCTAGAATTTTCAAAATCCATGTCCACATGTTTACAATTTCACGTCAAAAAATGGCTAAAATTCCAGTTGAAATTTTTTCAAAGTCCCTTAAAAATTTTCCAATTTTTGTCCCAATTCTTCCCATTCCCATTGAAACTTTTCAAATCCCTCTCAAAATTGTTGAAATTCTCTTGAAGCTTTTAAAATTCTCTCTAGAATTTTCAAAATCCATGTCCACATGTTTACAATTTCACATCAAAAAATTGCTAAAATTCCAGTTGAAATTTTGTCAAAGTCCCTGAAAAATTTTCCAATTTTTGTCCCAATTCTTCCCATTCCCATTGAAACTTTTCAAATCCCTCTCAAAATTGTTGAAATTCTGTTGAAGCTTTTAAAATTCTCTCTAGAATTTTCAAAATCCATGTCCACATGTTTACAATTTCACGTCAAAAAATGGCTAAAATTCCAGTTGAAATTTTGTCAAAGTCCCTGAAAAATTTTCCAATTTTTGTCCCAATTCTTCCCATTCCCATTGAAACTTTTCAAATCCCTCTCAAAATTGTTGAAATTCTGTTGAAGCTTTTAAAATTCTCCCTAGAATTTTCAAAATCCATGTCCACATGTTTACAATTTCACGTCAAAAAATGGCTAAAATTCCAGTTGAAATTTTTTCAAAGTCCCTTAAAAATTTTCCAATTTTTGTCCCAATTCTTCCCATTCCCATTGAAACTTTTCAAATCCCTCTCCAAATTGTTGAAATTCTCTTGAAGCTTTTAAAATTCTCTCTAGAATTTTCAAAATCCATGGCCACATGTTTACAATTTCACGTCAAAAAATGGCTAAAATTCCAGTTGAAATTTTTTCAAAGTCCCTTAAAAATTTTCCAATTTTTGTCCCAATTCTTCCCATTCCCATTGAAACTTTTCAAATCCCTCTCAAAATTGTTGAAATTCTCTTGAAGCTTTTAAAATTCTCTCTAGAATTTTCAAAATCCACTTCAACATTTTTACAATTTCACGTCAAAATTGCTAAAATTCCAGTTGAAATTTTTTCAAAGTCCCTTAAAAATTTTCCAATTTTTGTCCCAATTCTTCCCATTCCCATTGAAACTTTTCAAATCCCTCTCAAAATTGTTGAAATTCTCTTGAAGCTTTTAAAATTCTCTCTAGAATTTTCAAAATCCATGTCCACATGTTTACAATTTCACGTCAAAAAATGGCTAAAATTCCAGTTGAAATTTTTTCAAAGTCCCTTAAAAATTTTCCAATTTTTGTCCCAATTCTTCCCATTCCCATTGAAACTTTTCAAATCCCTCTCAAAATTGTTGAAATTCTCTTGAAGCTTTTAAAATTCTCTCTAGAATTTTCAAAATCCATGTCCACATGTTTACAATTTCACGTCAAAAAATGGCTAAAATTCCAGTTGAAATTTTTTCAAAGTCCCTTAAAAATTTTCCAATTTTTGTCCCAATTCTTCCCATTCCCATTGAAACTTTTCAAATCCCTCTCAAAATTGTTGAAATTCTCTTGAAGCTTTTAAAATTCTCTCTAGAATTTTCAAAATCCATGTCCACATGTTTACAATTTCACATCAAAAAATTGCTAAAATTCCAGTTGAAATTTTGTCAAAGTCCCTGAAAAATTTTCCAATTTTTGTCCCAATTCTTCCCATTCCCATTGAAACTTTTCAAATCCCTCTCAAAATTGTTGAAATTCTGTTGAAGCTTTTAAAATTCTCTCTAGAATTTTCAAAATCCATGTCCACATGTTTACAATTTCACGTCAAAAAATGGCTAAAATTCCAGTTGAAATTTTGTCAAAGTCCCTGAAAAATTTTCCAATTTTTGTCCCAATTCTTCCCATTCCCATTGAAACTTTTCAAATCCCTCTCAAAATTGTTGAAATTCTGTTGAAGCTTTTAAAATTCTCCCTAGAATTTTCAAAATCCATGTCCACATGTTTACAATTTCACGTCAAAAAATGGCTAAAATTCCAGTTGAAATTTTTTCAAAGTCCCTTAAAAATTTTCCAATTTTTGTCCCAATTCTTCCCATTCCCATTGAAACTTTTCAAATCCCTCTCAAAATTGTTGAAATTCTGTTGAAGCTTTTAAAATTCTCTCTAGAATTTTCAAAATCCATGGCCACATGTTTACAATTTCACGTAAAAAAAAAAGCTAAAATTCCAGTTGAAATTTTTTCAAAGTCCCTTAAAAATTTTCCAATTTTTGTCCCAATTCTTCCCATTCCCATTGAAACTTTTCAAATCCCTCTCCAAATTGTTGAAATTCTGTTGAAGCTTTTAAAATTCTCTCTAGAATTTTCAAAATCCATGTCCACATGTTTACAATTTCACGTCAAAAAATTGGAAAATTCCAGTTGAAATTTTTTCAAAGTCCCTTAAAAATTTTCCAATTTTTGTCCCAATTCTTCCCATTCCCATTGAAACTTTTCAAATCCCTCTCAAAATTGTTGAAATTCTGTTGAAGCTTTTAAAATTCTCTCTAGAATTTTCAAAATCCATGTCCACATGTTTATAATTTCACATAAAAAATTGCTAAAATTCCAGTTGAAATTTTTTCAAAGTCCCTTAAAAATTTTCCAATTTTTGTCCCAATTCTTCCCATTCCCATTGAAACTTTTCAAATCCCTCTCAAAATTGTTGAAATTCTGTTGAAGCTTTTAAAATTCTCTCTAGAATTTTCAAAATCCATGGCCACATGTTTACAATTTCACGTCAAAAAATGGCTAAAATTCCAGTTGAAATTTTTTCAAAGTCCCTTAAAAATTTTCCAATTTTTGCCCCAATTCTTCCCATTCCCATTGAAACTTTTCAAATCCCTCTCCAAATTGTTGAAATTCTATTGAAGCTTTTAAAATTCTCTCTAGAATTTTCAAAATCCATGGCCACATGTTTACAATTTCACGTCAAAAAATGGCTAAAATTCCAGTTGAAATTTTTTCAAAGTCCCTTAAAAATTTTCCAATTTTTGTCCCAATTCTTCCCATTCCCATTGAAACTTTTCAAATCCCTCTCCAAATTGTTGAAATTCTGTTGAAGCTTTTAAAATTCTCTCTAGAATTTTCAAAATCCATGTCCACATGTTTACAATTTCACGTCAAAAAATGGCTAAAATTCCAGTTGAAATTTTTTCAAAGTCCCTTAAAAATTTTCCAATTTTTGTCCCAATTCTTCCCATTCCCATTGAAACTTTTCGAATCCCTCTCAAAATTGTTGAAATTCTCTTGAAGCTTTTAAAATTCTCTCTAGAATTTTCAAAATTCATGTCCACATGTTTACAATTTCACGTCAAAAAATGGCTAAAATTCCAGTTGAAATTTTTTCAAAGTCCCTTAAAAATTTTCCAATTTTTGTCCCAATTCTTCCCATTCCCATTGAAACTTTTCAAATCCCTCTCAAAATTGTTGAAATTCTGTTGAAGCTTTTAAAATTCTCTCTAGAATTTTGAAAATCCATGTCCACATGTTTACAATTTCACGCCAAATAATGGCTAAAATTCCAGTTGAAATTTTTTCAAAGTCCCTTAAAAATTTTCCAATTTTTGTCCCAATTCTTCCCATTCCCATTGAAACTTTTCAAATCCCTCTCAAAATTGTTGAAATTCTCTTGAAGCTTTTAAAATTCTCTCTAGAATTTTCAAAATCCATGTCCACATGTTTACAATTTCACGTCAAAAAATTGGAAAATTCCAGTTGAAATTTTTTCAAAGTCCCTTAAAAATTTTCCAATTTTTGTCCCAATTCTTCCCATTCCCATTGAAACTTTTCAAATCCCTCTCAAAATTGTTGAAATTCTCTTGAAGCTTTTAAAATTCTCTCTAGAATTTTCAAAATCCATGTCCACATGTTTATAATTTCACATAAAAAATTGCTAAAATTCCAGTTGAAATTTTTTCAAAGTCCCTTAAAAATTTTCCAATTTTTGTCCCAATTCTTCCCATTCCCATTGAAACTTTTCAAATCCCTCTCAAAATTGTTGAAATTCTCTTGAAGCTTTTAAAATTCTCTCTAGAATTTTCAAAATCCATGGCCACATGTTTACAGTTTCACGTCAAAAAATGGCTAAAATTCCAGTTGAAATTTTGTCAAAGTCCCTGAAAAATTTTCCAATTTTTGTCCCAATTCTTCCCATTCCCATTGAAACTTTTCAAATCCCTCTCAAAATTGTTGAAATTCTGTTGAAGCTTTTAAAATTCTCTCTAGAATTTTGAAAATCCATGTCCACATGTTTACAATTTCACGTCAAAATTGCTAAAATTCCAGTTGAAATTTTTTCAAAGTCCCTGAAAAATTTTCCAATTTTTGTCCCAATTCTTCCCATTCCCATTGAAACTTTTCAAATCCCTCTCAAAATTGTTGAAATTCTCTTGAAGCTTTTAAAATTCTCTCTAGAATTTTCAAAATCCATGTCCACATGTTTACAATTTCACGTCAAAAAATGGCTAAAATTCCAGTTGAAATTTTTTCAAAGTCCCTTAAAAATTTTCCAATTTTTGCCCCAATTCTTCCCATTCCCATTGAAACTTTTCAAATCCCTCTCCAAATTGTTGAAATTCTATTGAAGCTTTTAAAATTCTCTCTAGAATTTTCAAAATCCATGTCCACATGTTTACAATTTCACGTCAAAAAATGGCTAAAATTCCAGTTGAAATTTTTTCAAAGTCCCTTAAAAATTTTCCAATTTTTGTCCCAATTCTTCCCATTCCCATTGAAACTTTTCAAATCCCTCTCCAAATTGTTGAAATTCTGTTGAAGCTTTTAAAATTCTCTCTAGAATTTTCAAAATCCATGTCCACATGTTTACAATTTCACGTCAAAAAATGGCTAAAATTCCAGTTGAAATTTTTTCAAAGTCCCTTAAAAATTTTCCAATTTTTGTCCCAATTCTTCCCATTCCCATTGAAACTTTTCGAATCCCTCTCAAAATTGTTGAAATTCTGTTGAAGCTTTTAAAATTCTCTCTAGAATTTTCAAAATCCATGTCCACATGTTTACAATTTCACGTCAAAAAATGGCTAAAATTCCAGTTGAAATTTTTTCAAAGTCCCTTAAAAATTTTCCAATTTTTGTCCCAATTCTTCCCATTCCCATTGAAATTTTTCAAATCCCTCTCAAAATTGTTGAAATTCTGTTGAAGCTTTTAAAATTCTCTCTAGAATTTTCAAAATCCATGTCCACATGTTTACAATTTCACGCCAAAAAATGGCTAAAATTCCAGTTGAAATTTTTTCAAAGTCCCTTAAAAATTTTCCAATTTTTGTCCCAATTCCTCCCATTCCCATTGAAACTTTTCAAATCCCTTTCCAAATCGTTGAAATTCTGTTGAAGCTTTTAAAATTCTCTCTAGAATTTTCAAAATCCATGTCCACATGTTTACAATTTCACGTCAAAAAATGGCTAAAATTCCAGTTGAAATTTTTTCAAAGTCCCTTAAAAATTTTCCAATTTTTGTCCCAATTCTTCCCATTCCCATTGAAACTTTTCAAATCCCTCTCCAAATTGTTGAAATTCTGTTGAAGCTTTTAAAATTCTCTCTAGAATTTTCAAAATCCATGTCCACATGTTTACAATTTCACATCAAAAAATTGCTAAAATTCCAGTTGAAATTTTTTCAAAGTCCCTGAAAAATTTTCCAATTTTTGTCCCAATTCTTCCCATTCCCATTGAAACTTTTCAAATCCCTCTCAAAATTGTTGAAATTCTCTTGAAGCTTTTAAAATTCTCTCTAGAATTTTCAAAATCCATGGCCACATGTTTACAATTTCACGTCAAAAAATGGCTAAAATTCCAGTTGAAATTTTTTCAAAGTCCCTTAAAAATTTTCCAATTTTTGCCCCAATTCTTCCCATTCCCATTGAAACTTTTCAAATCCCTCTCCAAATTGTTGAAATTCTGTTGAAGCTTTTAAAATTCTCTCTAGAATTTTCAAAATCCATGTCCACATGTTTACAATTTCACGTCAAAAAATTGCTAAAATTCCAGTTGAAATTTTTTCAAAGTCCCTGAAAAATTTTCCAATTTTTGTCTCAATTCTTCCCATTCCCATTGAAACTTTTCAAATCCCTCTCAAAATTGCTAAAATTCTGTTGAAGCTTTTAAAATTCTCTCTAGAATTTTCAAAATCCATGTCCACATGTTTACAATTTCACGTCAAAAAATGGCTAAAATTCCAGTTGAAATTTTTTCAAAGTCCCTTAAAAATTTTCCAATTTTTGTCCCAATTCTTCCCATTCCCATTGAAACTTTTCAAATC
>NW_028116495.1:0-18652 GCF_964273445.1 Streptopelia decaocto | reverse complement strand
CTTTCACGTCCAAATCTCTCAAACTCCAGGAGAGATTCTCAAAACCAAGGTTGACATGTTTCGAGTTCCTCTCAACATTTTGGAAATCCCGCTGAAACTTTGGACATTCTCGCGAAGGGTTCCCAATCCCCGACAAGACTGGTACCCTTTCACGTCCAAATCTCTCAAACTCCGGGAGAGATTCTCAAAACCAAGGTTGACATGTTTCGAGTTCCTCTCAACATTTTGGAAATCCCGCTGAAACTTTGGACATTCTCGCGAAGGGTTCCCAATCCCCGACAAGACTGGTACCCTTTCACGTCCAAATCTCTCAAACTCCGGGAGAGATTCTCAAAACCAAGGTTGACATGTTTCGAGTTCCTCTCAACATTTTGGAAATCCCGCTGAAACTTTGGACATTCTCGCGAAGGGTTCCCAATCCCCGACAAGACTGGTACCCTTTCACGTCCAAATCTCTCAAACTCCGGAGAGATTCTCAAAATCGAGGTTGACATGTTTCGAGTTCCTCTCAACATTTTGGAAATCCCGCTGAAACTTTGGACATTCTCGCGAAGGGTTCCCAATCCCCGACAAGACTGGTACCCTTTCACGTCCAAATCTCTCAAACTCCGGGAGAGATTCTCAAAACCGAGGTTGACATGTTTCGAGTTCCTCTCAACATTTTGGAAATCCCGCTGAAACTTTGGACATTCTCGCGAAGGGTTCCCAATCCCCGACAAGACTGGTACCCTTTCACGTCCAAATCTCTCAAACTCCGGGAGAGATTCTCAAAACCAAGGTTGACATGTTTCGAGTTCCTCTCAACATTTTGGAAATCCCGCTGAAACTTTGGACATTCTCGCGAAGGGTTCCCAATCCCCGACAAGGCTGGTACCCTTTCACGTCCAGATCTCTCAAACTCCGGGAGAGATTCTCAAAACCAAGGTTGACATGTTTCGAGTTCCTCTCAACATTTTGGAAATCCCGCTGAAACTTTGGACATTCTCGCGAAGGGTTCCCAATCCCCGACAAGACTGGTACCCTTTCACGTCCAAATCTCTCAAACTCCGGGAGAGATTCTCAAAACCGAGGTTGACATGTTTCGAGTTCCTCTCAACATTTTGGAAATCCCGCTGAAACTTTGGACATTCTCGCGAAGGGTTCCCAATCCCCGACAAGACTGGTACCCTTTCACGTCCAAATCTCTCAAACTCCGGGAGAGATTCTCAAAACCGAGGTTGACATGTTTCGAGTTCCTCTCAACATTTTGGAAATCCCGCTGAAACTTTGGACATTCTCGCGAAGGGTTCCCAATCCCCGACAAGACTGGTACCCTTTCACGTCCAAATCTCTCAAACTCCGGAGAGATTCTCAAAACCGAGGTTGACATGTTTCGAGTTCCTCTCAACATTTTGGAAATCCCGCTGAAACTTTGGACATTCTCGCGAAGGGTTCCCAATCCCCGACAAGACTGGTACCCTTTCACGTCCAAATCTCTCAAACTCCGGGAGAGATTCTCAAAACCGAGGTTGACATGTTTCGAGTTCCTCTCCACATTTTGGAAATCCCGCTGAAACTTTGGACATTCTCGCGAAGGGTTCCCAATCCCCAACAAGACTGGTACCCTTTCACGTCCAAATCTCTCAAACTCCGGGAGAGATTCTCAAAACCGAGGTTGACATGTTTCGAGTTCCTCTCCACATTTTGGAAATCCCGCTGAAACTTTGGACATTCTCGCGAAGGGTTCCCAATCCCCGACAAGACTGGTACCCTTTCACGTCCAAATCTCTCAAACTCCGGGAGAGATTCTCAAAACCAAGGTTGACATGTTTCGAGTTCCTCTCAACATTTTGGAAATCCCGCTGAAACTTTGGACATTCTCGCGAAGGGTTCCCAATCCCCGACAAGACTGGTACCCTTTCACGTCCAAATCTCTCAAACTCCAGGAGAGATTCTCAAAACCAAGGTTGACATGTTTCGAGTTCCTCTCAACATTTTGGAAATCCCGCTGAAACTTTGGACATTCTCGCGAAGGGTTCCCAATCCCCGACAAGACTGGTACCCTTTCACGTCCAAATCTCTCAAACTCCGGGAGAGATTCTCAAAACCAAGGTTGACATGTTTCGAGTTCCTCTCAACATTTTGGAAATCCCGCTGAAACTTTGGACATTCTCGCGAAGGGTTCCCAATCCCCGACAAGACTGGTACCCTTTCACGTCCAAATCTCTCAAACTCCGGGAGAGATTCTCAAAACCAAGGTTGACATGTTTCGAGTTCCTCTCAACATTTTGGAAATCCCGCTGAAACTTTGGACATTCTCGCGAAGGGTTCCCAATCCCCGACAAGACTGGTACCCTTTCACGTCCAAATCTCTCAAACTCCGGGAGAGATTCTCAAAATCGAGGTTGACATGTTTCGAGTTCCTCTCAACATTTTGGAAATCCCGCTGAAACTTTGGACATTCTCGCGAAGGGTTCCCAATCCCCGACAAGACTGGTACCCTTTCACGTCCAAATCTCTCAAACTCCGGGAGAGATTCTCAAAACCGAGGTTGACATGTTTCGAGTTCCTCTCAACATTTTGGAAATCCCGCTGAAACTTTGGACATTCTCGCGAAGGGTTCCCAATCCCCGACAAGACTGGTACCCTTTCACGTCCAAATCTCTCAAACTCCGGGAGAGATTCTCAAAACCGAGGTTGACATGTTTCGAGTTCCTCTCAACATTTTGGAAATCCCGCTGAAACTTTGGACATTCTCGCGAAGGGTTCCCAATCCCCGACAAGACTGGTACCCTTTCACGTCCAAATCTCTCAAACTCCGGGAGAGATTCTCAAAACCGAGGTTGACATGTTTCAAGTTCCTCTCAACATTTTGGAAATCCCGCTGAAACTTTGGACATTCTCGCGAAGGGTTCCCAATCCCCGACAAGACTGGTACCCTTTCACGTCCAAATCTCTCAAACTCCGGGAGAGATTCTCAAAACCGAGGTTGACATGTTTCGAGTTCCTCTCCACATTTTGGAAATCCCGCTGAAACTTTGGACATTCTCGCGAAGGGTTCCCAATCCCCGACAAGACTGGTACCCTTTCACGTCCAAATCTCTCAAACTCCGGGAGAGATTCTCAAAACCGAGGTTGACATGTTTCGAGTTCCTCTCCACATTTTGGAAATCCCGCTGAAACTTTGGACATTCTCGCGAAGGGTTCCCAATCCCCGACAAGACTGGTACCCTTTCACGTCCAAATCTCTCAAACTCCGGGAGAGATTCTCAAAACCAAGGTTGACATGTTTCGAGTTCCTCTCAACATTTTGGAAATCCCGCTGAAACTTTGGACATTCTCGCGAAGGGTTCCCAATCCCCGACAAGACTGGTACCCTTTCACGTCCAAATCTCTCAAACTCCAGGAGAGATTCTCAAAACCAAGGTTGACATGTTTCGAGTTCCTCTCAACATTTTGGAAATCCCGCTGAAACTTTGGACATTCTCGCGAAGGGTTCCCAATCCCCGACAAGACTGGTACCCTTTCACGTCCAAATCTCTCAAACTCCGGGAGAGATTCTCAAAACCAAGGTTGACATGTTTCGAGTTCCTCTCAACATTTTGGAAATCCCGCTGAAACTTTGGACATTCTCGCGAAGGGTTCCCAATCCCCGACAAGACTGGTACCCTTTCACGTCCAAATCTCTCAAACTCCGGGAGAGATTCTCAAAACCAAGGTTGACATGTTTCGAGTTCCTCTCAACATTTTGGAAATCCCGCTGAAACTTTGGACATTCTCGCGAAGGGTTCCCAATCCCCGACAAGACTGGTACCCTTTCACGTCCAAATCTCTCAAACTCCGGGAGAGATTCTCAAAACCAAGGTTGACATGTTTCGAGTTCCTCTCAACATTTTGGAAATCCCGCTGAAACTTTGGACATTCTCGCGAAGGGTTCCCAATCCCCGACAAGACTGGTACCCTTTCACGTCCAAATCTCTCAAACTCCAGGAGAGATTCTCAAAACCAAGGTTGACATGTTTCGAGTTCCTCTCAACATTTTGGAAATCCCGCTGAAACTTTGGACATTCTCGCGAAGGGTTCCCAATCCCCGACAAGACTGGTACCCTTTCACGTCCAAATCTCTCAAACTCCGGGAGAGATTCTCAAAACCAAGGTTGACATGTTTCGAGTTCCTCTCAACATTTTGGAAATCCCGCTGAAACTTTGGACATTCTCGCGAAGGGTTCCCAATCCCCGACAAGACTGGTACCCTTTCACGTCCAAATCTCTCAAACTCCGGGAGAGATTCTCAAAATCGAGGTTGACATGTTTCGAGTTCCTCTCCACATTTTGGAAATCCCGCTGAAACTTTGGACATTCTCGCGAAGGGTTCCCAATCCCCGACAAGACTGGTACCCTTTCACGTCCAAATCTCTCAAACTCCGGGAGAGATTCTCAAAACCAAGGTTGACATGTTTCGAGTTCCTCTCAACATTTTGGAAATCCCGCTGAAACTTTGGACATTCTCGCGAAGGGTTCCCAATCCCCGACAAGACTGGTACCCTTTCACGTCCAAATCTCTCAAACTCCGGGAGAGATTCTCAAAACCCAGGTTGACATGTTTCGAGTTCCTCTCCACATTTTGGAAATCCCGCTGAAACTTTGGACATTCTCGCGAAGGGTTCCCAATCCCCAACAAGACTGGTACCCTTTCACGTCCAAATCTCTCAAACTCCGGGAGAGATTCTCAAAACCGAGGTTGACATGTTTCGAGTTCCTCTCCACATTTTGGAAATCCCGCTGAAACTTTGGACATTCTCGCGAAGGGTTCCCAATCCCCGACAAGACTGGTACCCTTTCACGTCCAAATCTCTCAAACTCCGGGAGAGATTCTCAAAACCGAGGTTGACATGTTTCGAGTTCCTCTCAACATTTTGGAAATCCCGCTGAAACTTTGGACATTCTCGCGAAGGGTTCCCAATCCCCGACAAGACTGGTACCCTTTCACGTCCAAATCTCTCAAACTCCGGGAGAGATTCTCAAAACCGAGGTTGACATGTTTCGAGTTCCTCTCAACATTTTGGAAATCCCGCTGAAACTTTGGACATTCTGGCGAAGGGTTCCCAATCCCCGACAAGACTGGTACCCTTTCACGTCCAAATCTCTCAGACTCCGGGAGAGATTCTCAAAACCGAGGTTGACATGTTTCGAGTTCCTCTCAACATTTTGGAAATCCCGCTGAAACTTTGGACATTCTCGCGAAGGGTTCCCAATCCCCGACAAGACTGGTACCCTTTCACGTCCAAATCTCTCAAACTCCGGGAGAGATTCTCAAAACCGAGGTTGACATGTTTCGAGTTCCTCTCCACATTTTGGAAATCCCGCTGAAACTTTGGACATTCTCGCGAAGGGTTCCCAATCCCCGACAAGACTGGTACCCTTTCACGTCCAAATCTCTCAAACTCCGGGAGAGATTCTCAAAACCGAGGTTGACATGTTTCGAGTTCCTCTCCACATTTTGGAAATCCCGCTGAAACTTTGGACATTCTCGCGAAGGGTTCCCAATCCCCAACAAGACTGGTACCCTTTCACGTCCAAATCTCTCAAACTCCGGGAGAGATTCTCAAAACCGAGGTTGACATGTTTCGAGTTCCTCTCCACATTTTGGAAATCCCGCTGAAACTTTGGACATTCTCGCGAAGGGTTCCCAATCCCCGACAAGACTGGTACCCTTTCACGTCCAAATCTCTCAAACTCCGGGAGAGATTCTCAAAACCAAGGTTGACATGTTTCGAGTTCCTCTCAACATTTTGGAAATCCCGCTGAAACTTTGGACATTCTCGCGAAGGGTTCCCAATCCCCGACAAGACTGGTACCCTTTCACGTCCAAATCTCTCAAACTCCAGGAGAGATTCTCAAAACCAAGGTTGACATGTTTCGAGTTCCTCTCAACATTTTGGAAATCCCGCTGAAACTTTGGACATTCTCGCGAAGGGTTCCCAATCCCCGACAAGACTGGTACCCTTTCACGTCCAAATCTCTCAAACTCCGGGAGAGATTCTCAAAACCAAGGTTGACATGTTTCGAGTTCCTCTCAACATTTTGGAAATCCCGCTGAAACTTTGGACATTCTCGCGAAGGGTTCCCAATCCCCGACAAGACTGGTACCCTTTCACGTCCAAATCTCTCAAACTCCGGGAGAGATTCTCAAAACCAAGGTTGACATGTTTCGAGTTCCTCTCAACATTTTGGAAATCCCGCTGAAACTTTGGACATTCTCGCGAAGGGTTCCCAATCCCCGACAAGACTGGTACCCTTTCACGTCCAAATCTCTCAAACTCCGGGAGAGATTCTCAAAATCGAGGTTGACATGTTTCGAGTTCCTCTCAACATTTTGGAAATCCCGCTGAAACTTTGGACATTCTCGCGAAGGGTTCCCAATCCCCGACAAGACTGGTACCCTTTCACGTCCAAATCTCTCAAACTCCGGGAGAGATTCTCAAAACCGAGGTTGACATGTTTCGAGTTCCTCTCAACATTTTGGAAATCCCGCTGAAACTTTGGACATTCTCGCGAAGGGTTCCCAATCCCCGACAAGACTGGTACCCTTTCACGTCCAAATCTCTCAAACTCCGGGAGAGATTCTCAAAACCAAGGTTGACATGTTTCGAGTTCCTCTCAACATTTTGGAAATCCCGCTGAAACTTTGGACATTCTCGCGAAGGGTTCCCAATCCCCGACAAGGCTGGTACCCTTTCACGTCCAGATCTCTCAAACTCCGGGAGAGATTCTCAAAACCAAGGTTGACATGTTTCGAGTTCCTCTCAACATTTTGGAAATCCCGCTGAAACTTTGGACATTCTCGCGAAGGGTTCCCAATCCCCGACAAGACTGGTACCCTTTCACGTCCAAATCTCTCAAACTCCGGGAGAGATTCTCAAAACCGAGGTTGACATGTTTCGAGTTCCTCTCAACATTTTGGAAATCCCGCTGAAACTTTGGACATTCTCGCGAAGGGTTCCCAATCCCCGACAAGACTGGTACCCTTTCACGTCCAAATCTCTCAAACTCCGGGAGAGATTCTCAAAACCGAGGTTGACATGTTTCGAGTTCCTCTCAACATTTTGGAAATCCCGCTGAAACTTTGGACATTCTCGCGAAGGGTTCCCAATCCCCGACAAGACTGGTACCCTTTCACGTCCAAATCTCTCAAACTCCGGGAGAGATTCTCAAAACCGAGGTTGACATGTTTCAAGTTCCTCTCAACATTTTGGAAATCCCGCTGAAACTTTGGACATTCTCGCGAAGGGTTCCCAATCCCCGACAAGACTGGTACCCTTTCACGTCCAAATCTCTCAAACTCCGGGAGAGATTCTCAAAACCGAGGTTGACATGTTTCGAGTTCCTCTCAACATTTTGGAAATCCCGCTGAAACTTTGGACATTCTCGCGAAGGGTTCCCAATCCCCGACAAGACTGCTACCCTTTCACGTCCAAATCTCTCAAACTCCGGGAGAGATTCTCAAAACCAAGGTTGACATGTTTCGAGTTCCTCTCAACATTTTGGAAATCCCGCTGAAACTCTGGACATTCTCGCGAAGGGTTCCCAATCCCCGACAAGACTGGTACCCTTTCACGTCCAAATCTCTCAAACTACGGGAGAGATTCTCAAAACCAAGGTTGACATGTTTCGAGTTCCTCTCAACATTTTGGAAATCCCGCTGAAACTTTGGACATTCTCGCGAAGGGTTCCCAATCCCCGACAAGACTGGTACCCTTTCACGTCCAAATCTCTCGAACTCCGGGAGAGATTCCCAAAATCAAGGTTGACATGTTTCGAGTTCCTCTCAACATTTTGGAAATCCCGCTGAAACTTTGGACATTCTCGCGAAGGGTTCCCAATCCCCGACAAGACTGGTACCCTTTCACGTCCAAATCTCTCAAACTCCGGGAGAGATTCTCAAAACCGAGGTTGACATGTTTCGAGTTCCTCTCCACATTTTGGAAATCCCGCTGAAACTTTGGACATTCTCGCGAAGGGTTCCCAATCCCCGACAAGACTGGTACCCTTTCACGTCCAAATCTCTCAAACTCCGGGAGAGATTCTTAAAACCGAGGTTGACATGTTTCGAGTTCCTCTCAACATTTTGGAAATCCCGCTGAAACTTTGGACATTCTCGCGAAGGGTTCCCAATCCCCGACAAGACTGGTACCCTTTCACGTCCAAATCTCTCAAACTCTGGGAGAGATTCTCAAAACCGAGGTTGACATGTTTCGAGTTCCTCTCCACATTTTGGAAATCCCGCTGAAACTTTGGACATTCTCGCGAAGGGTTCCCAATCCCCGACAAGACTGGTACCCTTTCACGTCCAAATCTCTCAAACTCCGGGAGAGATTCTCAAAACCGAGGTTGACATGTTTCGAGTTCCTCTCAACATTTTGGAAATCCCGCTGAAACTTTGGACATTCTCGCGAAGGGTTCCCAATCCCCGACAAGACTGGTACCCTTTCACGTCCAAATCTCTCAAACTCCGGGAGAGATTCTCAAAACCGAGGTTGACATGTTTCGAGTTCCTCTCCACATTTTGGAAATCCCGCTGAAACTTTGGACATTCTCGTGAAGGGTTCCCAATCCCCGACAAGACTGGTACCCTTTCACGTCCAAATCTCTCAAACTCCGGGAGAGATTCTCAAAACCAAGGTTGACATGTTTCGAGTTCCTCTCAACATTTTGGAAATCCCGCTGAAACTTTGGACATTCTCGCGAAGGGTTCCCAATCCCCGACAAGACTGGTACCCTTTCACGTCCAAATCTCTCAAACTCCGGGAGAGATTCTCAAAACCGAGGTTGACATGTTTCGAGTTCCTCTCCACATTTTGGAAATCCCGCTGAAACTTTGGACATTCTCGCGAAGGGTTCCCAATCCCCAACAAGACTGGTACCCTTTCACGTCCAAATCTCTCAAACTCCGGGAGAGATTCTCAAAACCGAGGTTGACATGTTTCGAGTTCCTCTCCACATTTTGGAAATCCCGCTGAAACTTTGGACATTCTCGCGAAGGGTTCCCAATCCCCGACAAGACTGGTACCCTTTCACGTCCAAATCTCTCAAACTCCGGGAGAGATTCTCAAAACCGAGGTTGACATGTTTCGAGTTCCTCTCAACATTTTGGAAATCCCGCTGAAACTTTGGACATTCTCGCGAAGGGTTCCCAATCCCCGACAAGACTGGTACCCTTTCACGTCCAAATCTCTCAAACTCCGGGAGAGATTCTTAAAACCGAGGTTGACATGTTTCGAGTTCCTCTCAACATTTTGGAAATCCCGATGAGACTTTGGACATTCTCGCGAAGGGTTCCCAATCCCCGACAAGACTGGTACCCTTTCACGTCCAAATCTCTCAAACTCCGGGAGAGATTCTCAAAACCGAGGTTGACATGTTTCGAGTTCCTCTCAACATTTTGGAAATCCCGCTGAAACTTTGGACATTCTCGCGAAGGGTTCCCAATCCCCGACAAGACTGGTACCCTTTCACGTCCAAATCTCTCAAACTCCGGGAGAGATTCTCAAAACCGAGGTTGACATGTTTCGAGTTCCTCTCAACATTTTGGAAATCCCGCTGAAACTTTGGACATTCTCGCGAAGGGTTCCCAATCCCCGACAAGACTGGTACCCTTTCACGTCCAAATCTCTCAAACTCCGGGAGAGATTCTCAAAACCGAGGTTGACATGTTTCGAGTTCCTCTCCACATTTTGGAAATCCCGCTGAAACTTTGGACATTCTCGCGAAGGGTTCCCAATCCCCAACAAGACTGGTACCCTTTCACGTCCAAATCTCTCAAACTCCGGGAGAGACTCTCAAAACCGAGGTTGACATGTTTCGAGTTCCTCTCCACATTTTGGAAATCCCGCTGAAACTTTGGACATTCTCGCGAAGGGTTCCCAATCCCCGACAAGACTGGTACCCTTTCACGTCCAAATCTCTCAAACTCCGGGAGAGATTCTCAAAACCAAGGTTGACATGTTTCGAGTTCCTCTCAACATTTTGGAAATCCCGCTGAAACTTTGGACATTCTCGCGAAGGGTTCCCAATCCCCGACAAGACTGGTACCCTTTCACGTCCAAATCTCTCAAACTCCAGGAGAGATTCTCAAAACCAAGGTTGACATGTTTCGAGTTCCTCTCAACATTTTGGAAATCCCGCTGAAACTTTGGACATTCTCGCGAAGGGTTCCCAATCCCCGACAAGACTGGTACCCTTTCACGTCCAAATCTCTCAAACTCCGGGAGAGATTCTCAAAACCAAGGTTGACATGTTTCGAGTTCCTCTCAACATTTTGGAAATCCCGCTGAAACTTTGGACATTCTCGCGAAGGGTTCCCAATCCCCGACAAGACTGGTACCCTTTCACGTCCAAATCTCTCAAACTCCGGGAGAGATTCTCAAAACCAAGGTTGACATGTTTCGAGTTCCTCTCAACATTTTGGAAATCCCGCTGAAACTTTGGACATTCTCGCGAAGGGTTCCCAATCCCCGACAAGACTGGTACCCTTTCACGTCCAAATCTCTCAAACTCCGGGAGAGATTCTCAAAATCGAGGTTGACATGTTTCGAGTTCCTCTCAACATTTTGGAAATCCCGCTGAAACTTTGGACATTCTCGCGAAGGGTTCCCAATCCCCGACAAGACTGGTACCCTTTCACGTCCAAATCTCTCAAACTCCGGGAGAGATTCTCAAAACCGAGGTTGACATGTTTCGAGTTCCTCTCAACATTTTGGAAATCGAGCTGAAACTTTGGACATTCTCGCGAAGGGTTCCCAATCCCCGACAAGACTGGTACCCTTTCACGTCCAAATCTCTCAAACTCCGGGAGAGATTCTCAAAACCAAGGTTGACATGTTTCGAGTTCCTCTCAACATTTTGGAAATCCCGCTGAAACTTTGGACATTCTCGCGAAGGGTTCCCAATCCCCGACAAGGCTGGTACCCTTTCACGTCCAGATCTCTCAAACTCCGGGAGAGATTCTCAAAACCAAGGTTGACATGTTTCGAGTTCCTCTCAACATTTTGGAAATCCCGCTGAAACTTTGGACATTCTCGCGAAGGGTTCCCAATCCCCGACAAGACTGGTACCCTTTCACGTCCAAATCTCTCAAACTCCGGGAGAGATTCTCAAAACCGAGGTTGACATGTTTCGAGTTCCTCTCCACATTTTGGAAATCCCGCTGAAACTTTGGACATTCTCGCGAAGGGTTCCCAATCCCCAACAAGACTGGTACCCTTTCACGTCCAAATCTCTCAAACTCCGGGAGAGACTCTCAAAACCGAGGTTGACATGTTTCGAGTTCCTCTCCACATTTTGGAAATCCCGCTGAAACTTTGGACATTCTCGCGAAGGGTTCCCAATCCCCGACAAGACTGGTACCCTTTCACGTCCAAATCTCTCAAACTCCGGGAGAGATTCTCAAAACCAAGGTTGACATGTTTCGAGTTCCTCTCAACATTTTGGAAATCCCGCTGAAACTTTGGACATTCTCGCGAAGGGTTCCCAATCCCCGACAAGACTGGTACCCTTTCACGTCCAAATCTCTCAAACTCCAGGAGAGATTCTCAAAACCAAGGTTGACATGTTTCGAGTTCCTCTCAACATTTTGGAAATCCCGCTGAAACTTTGGACATTCTCGCGAAGGGTTCCCAATCCCCGACAAGACTGGTACCCTTTCACGTCCAAATCTCTCAAACTCCGGGAGAGATTCTCAAAACCAAGGTTGACATGTTTCGAGTTCCTCTCAACATTTTGGAAATCCCGCTGAAACTTTGGACATTCTCGCGAAGGGTTCCCAATCCCCGACAAGACTGGTACCCTTTCACGTCCAAATCTCTCAAACTCCGGGAGAGATTCTCAAAACCAAGGTTGACATGTTTCGAGTTCCTCTCCACATTTTGGAAATCCCGCTGAAACTTTGGACATTCTCGCGAAGGGTTCCCAATCCCCAACAAGACTGGTACCCTTTCACGTCCAAATCTCTCAAACTCCGGGAGAGACTCTCAAAACCGAGGTTGACATGTTTCGAGTTCCTCTCCACATTTTGGAAATCCCGCTGAAACTTTGGACATTCTCGCGAAGGGTTCCCAATCCCCGACAAGACTGGTACCCTTTCACGTCCAAATCTCTCAAACTCCGGGAGAGATTCTCAAAACCAAGGTTGACATGTTTCGAGTTCCTCTCAACATTTTGGAAATCCCGCTGAAACTTTGGACATTCTCGCGAAGGGTTCCCAATCCCCGACAAGACTGGTACCCTTTCACGTCCAAATCTCTCAAACTCCAGGAGAGATTCTCAAAACCAAGGTTGACATGTTTCGAGTTCCTCTCAACATTTTGGAAATCCCGCTGAAACTTTGGACATTCTCGCGAAGGGTTCCCAATCCCCGACAAGACTGGTACCCTTTCACGTCCAAATCTCTCAAACTCCGGGAGAGATTCTCAAAACCAAGGTTGACATGTTTCGAGTTCCTCTCAACATTTTGGAAATCCCGCTGAAACTTTGGACATTCTCGCGAAGGGTTCCCAATCCCCGACAAGACTGGTACCCTTTCACGTCCAAATCTCTCAAACTCCGGGAGAGATTCTCAAAACCAAGGTTGACATGTTTCGAGTTCCTCTCAACATTTTGGAAATCCCGCTGAAACTTTGGACATTCTCGCGAAGGGTTCCCAATCCCCGACAAGACTGGTACCCTTTCACGTCCAAATCTCTCAAACTCCGGGAGAGATTCTCAAAATCGAGGTTGACATGTTTCGAGTTCCTCTCAACATTTTGGAAATCCCGCTGAAACTTTGGACATTCTCGCGAAGGGTTCCCAATCCCCGACAAGACTGGTACCCTTTCACGTCCAAATCTCTCAAACTCCGGGAGAGATTCTCAAAACCGAGGTTGACATGTTTCGAGTTCCTCTCAACATTTTGGAAATCCCGCTGAAACTTTGGACATTCTCGCGAAGGGTTCCCAATCCCCGACAAGACTGGTACCCTTTCACGTCCAAATCTCTCAAACTCCGGGAGAGATTCTCAAAACCAAGGTTGACATGTTTCGAGTTCCTCTCAACATTTTGGAAATCCCGCTGAAACTTTGGACATTCTCGCGAAGGGTTCCCAATCCCCGACAAGGCTGGTACCCTTTCACGTCCAGATCTCTCAAACTCCGGGAGAGATTCTCAAAACCAAGGTTGACATGTTTCGAGTTCCTCTCAACATTTTGGAAATCCCGCTGAAACTTTGGACATTCTCGCGAAGGGTTCCCAATCCCCGACAAGACTGGTACCCTTTCACGTCCAAATCTCTCAAACTCCGGGAGAGATTCTCAAAACCGAGGTTGACATGTTTCGAGTTCCTCTCAACATTTTGGAAATCCCGCTGAAACTTTGGACATTCTCGCGAAGGGTTCCCAATCCCCGACAAGACTGGTACCCTTTCACGTCCAAATCTCTCAAACTCCGGGAGAGATTCTCAAAACCGAGGTTGACATGTTTCGAGTTCCTCTCAACATTTTGGAAATCCCGCTGAAACTTTGGACATTCTCGCGAAGGGTTCCCAATCCCCGACAAGACTGGTACCCTTTCACGTCCAAATCTCTCAAACTCCGGGAGAGATTCTCAAAACCGAGGTTGACATGTTTCGAGTTCCTCTCAACATTTTGGAAATCCCGCTGAAACTTTGGACATTCTCGCGAAGGGTTCCCAATCCCCGACAAGACTGGTACCCTTTCACGTCCAAATCTCTCAAACTCCGGGAGAGATTCTCAAAACCGAGGTTGACATGTTTCGAGTTCCTCTCCACATTTTGGAAATCCCGCTGAAACTTTGGACATTCTCGCGAAGGGTTCCCAATCCCCGACAAGACTGGTACCCTTTCACGTCCAAATCTCTCAAACTCCGGGAGAGATTCTCAAAACCGAGGTTGACATGTTTCGAGTTCCTCTCAACATTTTGGAAATCCCGCTGAAACTTTGGACATTCTCGCGAAGGGTTCCCAATCCCCGACAAGACTGGTACCCTTTCACGTCCAAATCTCTCAAACTCCGGGAGAGATTCTCAAAACCGAGGTTGACATGTTTCGAGTTCCTCTCCACATTTTGGAAATCCCGCTGAAACTTTGGACATTCTCGCGAAGGGTTCCCAATCCCCGACAAGACTGGTACCCTTTCACGTCCAAATCTCTCAAACTCCGGGAGAGATTCTCAAAACCGAGGTTGACATGTTTCGAGTTCCTCTCCACATTTTGGAAATCCCGCTGAAACTTTGGACATTCTCGCGAAGGGTTCCCAATCCCCGACAAGACTGGTACCCTTTCACGTCCAAATCTCTCAAACTCCGGGAGAGATTCTCAAAACCGAGGTTGACATGTTTCGAGTTCCTCTCAACATTTTGGAAATCCCGCTGAAACTTTGGACATTCTCGCGAAGGGTTCCCAATCCCCGACAAGACTGGTACCCTTTCACGTCCAAATCTCTCAAACTCCGGGAGAGATTCTCAAAACCGAGGTTGACATGTTTCGAGTTCCTCTCCACATTTTGGAAATCCCGCTGAAACTTTGGACATTCTCGCGAAGGGTTCCCAATCCCCGACAAGACTGGTACCCTTTCACGTCCAAATCTCTCAAACTCCGGGAGAGATTCTCAAAACCGAGGTTGACATGTTTCGAGTTCCTCTCAACATTTTGGAAATCCCGCTGAAACTTTGGACATTCTCGCGAAGGGTTCCCAATCCCCGACAAGACTGGTACCCTTTCACGTCCAAATCTCTCAAACTCCGGGAGAGATTCTCAAAACCGAGGTTGACATGTTTCGAGTTCCTCTCAACATTTTGGAAATCCCGCTGAAACTTTGGACATTCTCGCGAAGGGTTCCCAATCCCCGACAAGACTGGTACCCTTTCACGTCCAAATCTCTCAAACTCCGGGAGAGATTCTCAAAACCGAGGTTGACATGTTTCGAGTTCCTCTCCACATTTTGGAAATCCCGCTGAAACTTTGGACATTCTCGCGAAGGGTTCCCAATCCCCAACAAGACTGGTACCCTTTCACGTCCAAATCTCTCAAACTCCGGGAGAGATTCTCAAAACCGAGGTTGACATGTTTCGAGTTCCTCTCCACATTTTGGAAATCCCGCTGAAACTTTGGACATTCTCGCGAAGGGTTCCCAATCCCCGACAAGACTGGTACCCTTTCACGTCCAAATCTCTCAAACTCCGGGAGAGATTCTCAAAACCGAGGTTGACATGTTTCGAGTTCCTCTCCACATTTTGGAAATCCCGCTGAAACTTTGGACATTCTCGCGAAGGGTTCCCAATCCCCGACAAGACTGGTACCCTTTCACGTCCAAATCTCTCAAACTCCGGGAGAGATTCTCAAAACCAAGGTTGACATGTTTCGAGTTCCTCTCAACATTTTGGAAATCCCGCTGAAACTTTGGACATTCTCGCGAAGGGTTCCCAATCCCCGACAAGACTGGTACCCTTTCACGTCCAAATCTCTCAAACTCCGGGAGAGATTCTCAAAACCAAGGTTGACATGTTTCGAGTTCCTCTCAACATTTTGGAAATCCCGCTGAAACTTTGGACATTCTCGCGAAGGGTTCCCAATCCCCGACAAGACTGGTACCCTTTCACGTCCAAATCTCTCAAACTCCGGGAGAGATTCTCAAAACCAAGGTTGACATGTTTCGAGTTCCTCTCAACATTTTGGAAATCCCGCTGAAACTTTGGACATTCTCGCGAAGGGTTCCCAATCCCCGACAAGACTGGTACCCTTTCACGTCCAAATCTCTCAAACTCCGGGAGAGATTCTCAAAACCGAGGTTGACATGTTTCGAGTTCCTCTCAACATTTTGGAAATCCCGCTGAAACTTTGGACATTCTCGCGAAGGGTTCCCAATCCCCGACAAGACTGGTACCCTTTCACGTCCAAATCTCTCAAACTCCGGGAGAGATTCTCAAAACCGAGGTTGACATGTTTCGAGTTCCTCTCAACATTTTGGAAATCCCGCTGAAACTTTGGACATTCTCGCGAAGGGTTCCCAATCCCCGACAAGACTGGTACCCTTTCACGTCCAAATCTCTCAAACTCCGGGAGAGATTCTCAAAACCGAGGTTGACATGTTTCGAGTTCCTCTCAACATTTTGGAAATCCCGCTGAAACTTTGGACATTCTCGCGAAGGGTTCCCAATCCCCGACAAGACTGGTACCCTTTCACGTCCAAATCTCTCAAACTCCGGGAGAGATTCTCAAAACCAAGGTTGACATGTTTCGAGTTCCTCTCAACATTTTGGAAATCCCGCTGAAACTTTGGACATTCTCGCGAAGGGTTCCCAATCCCCGACAAGACTGGTACCCTTTCACGTCCAAATCTCTCAAACTCCGGGAGAGATTCTCAAAACCGAGGTTGACATGTTTCGAGTTCCTCTCAACATTTTGGAAATCCCGCTGAAACTTTGGACATTCTCGCGAAGGGTTCCCAATCCCCGACAAGACTGGTACCCTTTCACGTCCAAATCTCTCAAACTCCGGGAGAGATTCTCAAAACCGAGGTTGACATGTTTCGAGTTCCTCTCAACATTTTGGAAATCCCGCTGAAACTTTGGACATTCTCGCGAAGGGTTCCCAATCCCCGACAAGACTGGTACCCTTTCACGTCCAAATCTCTCAAACTCCGGGAGAGATTCTCAAAACCGAGGTTGACATGTTTCGAGTTCCTCTCAACATTTTGGAAATCCCGCTGAAACTTTGGACATTCTCGCGAAGGGTTCCCAATCCCCGACAAGACTGGTACCCTTTCACGTCCAAATCTCTCAAACTCCGGGAGAGATTCTCAAAACCGAGGTTGACATGTTTCGAGTTCCTCTCAACATTTTGGAAATCCCGCTGAAACTTTGGACATTCTCGCGAAGGGTTCCCAATCCCCGACAAGACTGGTACCCTTTCACGTCCAAATCTCTCAAACTCCGGGAGAGATTCTCAAAACCAAGGTTGACATGTTTCGAGTTCCTCTCAACATTTTGGAAATCCCGCTGAAACTTTGGACATTCTCGCGAAGGGTTCCCAATCCCCGACAAGACTGGTACCCTTTCACGTCCAAATCTCTCAAACTCCGGGAGAGATTCTCAAAACCAAGGTTGACATGTTTCGAGTTCCTCTCAACATTTTGGAAATCCCGCTGAAACTTTGGACATTCTCGCGAAGGGTTCCCAATCCCCGACAAGACTGGTACCCTTTCACGTCCAAATCTCTCAAACTCCGGGAGAGATTCTCAAAACCAAGGTTGACATGTTTCGAGTTCCTCTCAACATTTTGGAAATCCCGCTGAAACTTTGGACATTCTCGCGAAGGGTTCCCAATCCCCGACAAGACTGGTACCCTTTCACGTCCAAATCTCTCAAACTCCGGGAGAGATTCTCAAAACCAAGGTTGACATGTTTCGAGTTCCTCTCAACATTTTGGAAATCCCGCTGAAACTTTGGACATTCTCGCGAAGGGTTCCCAATCCCCGACAAGACTGGTACCCTTTCACGTCCAAATCTCTCAAACTCCGGGAGAGATTCTCAAAACCGAGGTTGACATGTTTCGAGTTCCTCTCAACATTTTGGAAATCCCGCTGAAACTTTGGACATTCTCGCGAAGGGTTCCCAATCCCCGACAAGACTGGTACCCTTTCACGTCCAAATCTCTCAAACTCCGGGAGAGATTCTCAAAACCGAGGTTGACATGTTTCGAGTTCCTCTCAACATTTTGGAAATCCCGCTGAAACTTTGGACATTCTCGCGAAGGGTTCCCAATCCCCGACAAGACTGGTACCCTTTCACGTCCAAATCTCTCAAACTCCGGGAGAGATTCTCAAAACCGAGGTTGACATGTTTCGAGTTCCTCTCAACATTTTGGAAATCCCGCTGAAACTTTGGACATTCTCGCGAAGGGTTCCCAATCCCCGACAAGACTGGTACCCTTTCACGTCCAAATCTCTCAAACTCCGGGAGAGATTCTCAAAACCGAGGTTGACATGTTTCGAGTTCCTCTCAACATTTTGGAAATCCCGCTGAAACTTTGGACATTCTCGCGAAGGGTTCCCAATCCCCGACAAGACTGGTACCCTTTCACGTCCAAATCTCTCAAACTCCGGGAGAGATTCTCAAAACCGAGGTTGACATGTTTCGAGTTCCTCTCCACATTTTGGAAATCCCGCTGAAACTTTGGACATTCTCGCGAAGGGTTCCCAATCCCCGACAAGACTGGTACCCTTTCACGTCCAAATCTCTCAAACTCCGGGAGAGATTCTCAAAACCGAGGTTGACATGTTTCGAGTTCCTCTCCACATTTTGGAAATCCCGCTGAAACTTTGGACATTCTCGCGAAGGGTTCCCAATCCCCGACAAGACTGGTACCCTTTCACGTCCAAATCTCTCAAACTCCGGGAGAGATTCTCAAAACCGAGGTTGACATGTTTCGAGTTCCTCTCCACATTTTGGAAATCCCGCTGAAACTTTGGACATTCTCGCGAAGGGTTCCCAATCCCCGACAAGACTGGTACCCTTTCACGTCCAAATCTCTCAAACTCCGGGAGAGATTCTCAAAACCGAGGTTGACATGTTTCGAGTTCCTCTCCACATTTTGGAAATCGCTGAAACTTTGGACATTCTCGCG